>NW_008659073.1:33112-33472 GCF_000695815.1 Acanthisitta chloris
CCTGCCAGCACAGAGCCCAACTCCGGCCCTTCCCCAGCGCATGGACTGCGGCCAGTGCAGCTTCTGGGGCAGTCAGGGATCGCTTGCATGAAGAAGGTGCCCGTGGCGGGATGCCTGTCCATGCTGTGATCTCTGCTCCATGGTATAACTTACTGCTCCGTGATAAAGAACTCAGCCAGGCACAGATCAAGTTGCCCAAGTCTGGAACAGGCGCAACTTCAACCCCACTTGCTTCAAGAAGGGGGAAGATGAAAAAAGCGGGGGAAAAAAAGCCAAACGACAAGGACCCTCCCAGGAAAGCAATGCTACCAAACATCACCTCAGCAGCAATACAATTTAACTGCTTTGCTTCGGACTGTA
>NW_008659074.1:0-15884 GCF_000695815.1 Acanthisitta chloris
TAAAATATAATATATTTAATATATATTTAATAATATAATTATTGAATAATTATATACAACACTATAGAAAAGAGCATCAACACAGGTCAGAAAGCAAATGTTACAGGGACAACTTGGCTTTAATAATTTTTCTGTATTAATGCTGGGACTTTTTCTAAGTCCGCATACAAGGAGGCTAGGCTGCTGGCTGTCCCATTTAAAATTTTTGTCATTAGCATTCCTGAAGAGTTCATTTCGATTCACTGGAGTAAATATGATAATTTATGAGCAATACAGAATGGAGTCTCTAAAAATTTAAAGCTCTTTCCATTTACTTTTGGCATAGGTAAAGCACAATCCATTTACACAACTGAATTTCCCAGCTAAAAAGAATTCTGCTCATGGGAGCAATGTGACTTGAGCGGGGTAGATACCTGCAGTGCATTGCCACATATACTTTCTTAGGGCAGTGTAAAGCAATTGCTTCTGACTAGCAAAATCTACTCTAGATAAATAGTGCCTGACTAAAACGTTGTTTACTAAAAGGGCAGAAAAGTGAGTTAAAGGAAAGGGGTGGGATATGTCCCTTTTTTTCTATAAGGATGGAGAGAAAAAATTAGGATTTAAGAAAATCTTCCCTAAGGAAGTTTCTACCATTTTTCAACCACATCCCCTTCTCTGCTCTTCCTCTCCTTGTACTTTTCCTCATCCTTTCCCCATTAGCTTTGTCTTCACCCATACATGGCTACTTTCCCATGCCACTTACTGATGACTGGATAGAGTGTAAAGCTGTGATTTTTTCATTTGCACTCAAGTACTAAAAGTACATTGATACCTTTCAAGCCTTTTAGGTCTCTTAATGTATATTTTATGACTCTGCTGAGATTCTGCATCTCCAAGGGTAACATCCCAAGGCTTCTAATCAAACATTCATGACACCAAATGTTCTCTTTGATACAACAATTTTTGTGTTTTGAAAATAAAATTGATAAGACTCTTTAAGAAATTTGAGAGTTTTAACTTTGTCGGGGAGAAATTCTCAGACATGGTGAAAATTAACAAATGTGAGTTTCTTGCAATTCAGTGGATGGCAGCACTGTACAAACCAGGATAGAGGTGATTATTGGACTATTTTTACTATTTTCAGGTACAAGTGTAACTTTTTTATTTTTTCTTGGAACTGCATTAACTAAACTCTATCAAACTTGATCTGAAGATCAGAATTTAATTTTTACAACCTGAATGCTTTTCACAATTTGTCCAGCCTTCTAACAATGCCAAATAAAATGCAGTACCTCCTTAGCAAAAAGCAGAATATTTTGTTCCTTACTCTCAGTCCAGTATGTTTTCATTCTTAGCAATTAAACTTGCTTCAAATTTGTAGTATCACACCAATAACTGCAGATGGACAGACAATATTAATATGCAAGACTTCAGAGTATTCCATACATATGGGATGCAAAGATTTATTGCCAGACTAAATAAAGCAGAATAACAAAACATCACGTGATACGTGGAATGAGTACAAGCTTCATTTGATGGACACAATGCCTGTCTTTATATATGTAGCTTGTGTATCTAGGCTACTGCAATAGCAACCTTTGGAATAATACAAAAGCTATACATTTTACCAGGATAAGTCTTTAACTGCTTTATGCCTTTTCTAAAGATCAGCATTGATATTTCAAATAGCTCGATCAAAAATCCACAGTGGTGGGTTTTCTTTTTCCCTTTTGCACACCTGCTTCGGAAAAGAGGTGAATACCTGAAAACTCTAGTTTCATTAAATCCAGCTGTTGCTATTCCAGGAAGAAAAAGCATAAAAATATGAATGGATAAACTCTAAGGATCTTATTGGGCCATCAGAACTACTAAATTTAGAGTTTTAAAGCCATCATATTTCTGTGTTATCGAATGATTGCTTTGCATGTGGTAATTCACTGGAGTCTATGATAGTTCTTTAACCATAACTCAGGTGCCCAAACCTGTGATTTCTCTCTCTTGAACACACTTTGCCTAGTAGAACATTTTTCAGACATGTGGAGAGTTTGGTACCTAGGCAAGAGTTAATTCAGATGACTCTATGTCCAGCTTATGGCATTTCACTTTAAATATTTGAATTACTTCTCTGGATATTTTAAACTTCTCCATGTTTAGATTTAGTCATTTTTATATGTATTTTGATGAGTTAACTTCATGAGGAAATCTAAGGGAGTATTTCTGTGCCCAAAGCCACAGAATATGCCAAAGTAGCTAGGTGATTCAGTTTTGTAACTAAGCATTTGCCTCTTTTAATATATATAGTTTAGGCATGAATTCAAGCACAAATGGAAATGCAAACTTAAAAAATCTCTGGAAATCTGATTTTGAAAATCAAGTCTGCGAGTCAATTTTGCAAGGTATATAGAGAAGCTATTTTGTGTACCACTGAAGAGCAGGATTTGTTCATTAGATATTTACAATTAGTCATCTACTCCAGTCATCAGTGGAAAGAGATTAGGCACTTCCAAAGTTAAATTCCTCATTTTCTAAGGCACATGTGTAGGAAAGATGGGGTGAGTTAACTTTTACAGGTGCCTATCTCTGTCCTTTGGCTATAGAGGGAACCTAAGCAAGTAATTCAGTGCTAGTCAGACACTGTAATCAACTGAAATTTCAGTCTAGTGCAAGGATTCCTTAGTACTGGTACCTTAAAAGTACCAGGAATGCTCTCTGGCACTGGGGTTAGATGGTATAACATGGCTGGTATTCTTACTATTGAATATATTTTCACTCTAAAATGCTGCAAAGTGCTAAAAACTTGATGATTGTTGTTAATCCCTAGACATATGAAAGAACTTTATGGACAGTGCTAGGTAGATTGAACTAAATATGTGCCGAAGGTCTTTTTACCAATTTAGCAAGGTAGAGGATTGAGTTTGAGCACCTAGAAGTGCTCCTTGCAGCAGTTCCAAAACAGTGACAAGACAGTACTGAAATATATGTATGTTGGACCAAGGAGGACTGCTGGAATTACAAGGGAAGTGAGAGAAAACCTGTGTGGTGGTATGGCAACTGGTAACTATGGGGACAGGATCCAGTGACCTATGTGGTCTTTTTCATGTCCATGTCATATTTAAATCCAAATTTTTGTAGGGCAAAAGAAGATTTTTAAACAGAAAATTATGCCACAGACTATGCTTTCCAGAATAAACCCAGTTTTCATTGGGAAAAACTTTTATTTGGTGTACATAGAGGCTTTGTTACTAGTTTTGCTTGGTGCAGGCACAAAGATCTTGATACATTACTTGAAAACATAATATTTTATCAGAAAACTCTTAGGAAAACCGAAACAGTATGTTTCTAAGCAAGACATTTCTAGACTCTGTAAATCAACACAGTCAGGATGAAATAACAACCAACAAGTTCATTTCTTAGCTTCTAATGTTTCCCTCAACACAAGTTACACTCTCAGCCACATCAAAATAAAATAATTATCTTACTTAAACATTTGCATTTATCACTTAGAATGATTTTTTTCCCTGTGTACCTCATCTGAATTAGTGTGCAGTAGAAACTCCTTATCCAAAACCACTACCAGTCATAAGCTCAGTTCATATGGATTTTACTGTCTGTGAAAGAAGATGTGTGTCTGGAAAGAAAAGATAAATGTGACTTCTGAAGAAAATTAAGATTTCCCTCTGTAACAGAATTATTTAAGCTAAGGAAGGTGAGAGATCTACTGGTGATATGAAAACCATCAGGTAACAGGTAACTAGTAAATAAAAAGTGTAAAAATGGAGAATACTAGAAATAAGAGCCCTAGAAAAAAAGAGAAGGGGAGGCAGTGATACAGTAAAATGAGGGCTGGTGCCAAGGACATCATCAGTTGTACTCCCACATTCAAGTCTGCTGTGCTCTGCTGCTGAAAGTCTCTTTCTTTTTAATTCCTAGAGTAACTTTCAAGACAGTCTTTATAAATCATATTTTATTGAGACAGCTGAATCAAATGTATTTTAGAAAGCCACATGAATTCTTGCCCTATTTCAATAATTTAAGCCACAGTATATTATGGCGTGTTTACTTGTTTTAGGGCAATCAGTATATGTGCATCAAAGAAATGGCATTCTGATTTGAGTGCTTTTAAAAAAATAGTCTTCAGTATTAGTCTCAAAAGGAACTTTTAGAGCTCATAATACTTTGTGTATTTCAAGAAACTATAAATGGCTCTTTCCTGTTTTATAAGGTAGTTTAATTTTACTTCTCAGCTCTCTGGCAAATGTATCCTGTGCAATATAATGTATCATCTAACCTCTCAGCAGTGTAAATTTAACCTATGTGTTGTTCCTCTGTCTTATTTAAAAGGGTGGCACACATCCTCCTGAATATATAAATCTAGAGGTTTCTGTCCTTTTTGCTGAGCTTTACATGCTCTCTGGCCAGCTACCTGAGCCCAGATGCCTAAATGAGAAGGGACTTTGTCATGGAGGAGGTCTTGGCTTGCTCAGGAACAGACTTCCTCTTCCTCCCAGTCTGAAAGTTTGCTGATGACACCAAGATGTGTGGTGCCAGTTGACATCCAGAGGGTCCTGGACAGGCTTGAGAGATGAGCTTGTGTGAACCTCATGGAGTTCAACAATGCAAGTCCAAGTTCCTGCACTGGAGTTGGGGCAACCTCAAATACAGGCTGGGGGGAGAATGGATGGAAAGCAGGCCTGAGGAGAAGGACTTGAGTGTGTTGGTGGACAGAAATCTAGACAAGAGCCATCAATATGTGCTTGGAGCCCAGAAAGTCAGCCATATCCTGGGCTGCATCAAAAGACCAGCAGGTGGAGGAAGGTGATTCTCCTGTAGTCCACTCTTGTGCGATCCCACCTGGAGTTCTGTGCCCAGCTCTGGGGTCCTCAGCACAGGAATGACATGGGCCTATTGAAGCAAGTCCAGAGGAAGGACATGAATGGTTGGAGCACCTCTCCTATGGAGACAGGCTGAGAGAGTTGGTGTTGTTCAGCCTGGAGAAGAGAAGGCTCCAGGGAGACTTTATAGCAGCCTCCCAGGACCTAAAGGAGGCCTACAAGAAAGCTGGAGAGGTACTTTTTTTCCAAGGGCATGCAGGGACAGGACAAAGGCTGCTAATTTTAAACTGAAAGATGGTTGACTAGATTAGATTAGATATTAAGAAGAAATTCTTTACTGTGAGTCTGGCAAGACCTGGACAAGGCTGTTCAGAGTAAGATGTGGATGCATCATCCCTGAAAGTGTTCAAGGCCAGGTGGGATGTGGCTTTGAGCAACCTGATCTTGTGGAAGGTGTCCCTGCTCATGCCAAGGGGGTTGGAACAGGATGATCTTTAAAGTTGCTTCCAAACCAAACCATTCTATGGCTCTATGATTCTATTCTAAGTACAATTAAACAAGGAGAAATAATTTAAAGCAAAGTCAGCCTATTTTTTTCTCCACAAGAACATACATGTTTTTCTTAATAGATAACATGAAATTCTACGAAGATAGTGCTGCATGGTCTTAAAATAATCCATGATTTGGACTGGCACTCAAAGTGAAATTCCATTCCCTTCCACCTCTATAAGCAGTCTGTGGGAGTAATTTTGCTATTTGAATATGTGCACAACCATGAGACATACAGGAATTTGCTGTTTTGCTAGTTACTATGCTAAGTATTTTAACTGGGAGAGGTTCAGGCCTTAGGCCAGTAGCTGACGTAGCCAGTGGTATTAATTGATGCTATTTAAGACAATGGAGCAGCACTCATGTAACATTAAAGAAAACCAGTCTGTGTGTTGTCATTAGCTCACTGTGTTGGCTTTGTCTTGTGCTTTCACAGTGTTGCAGTTGTCTTGACTAAGTTTTTTGATGTATAAAAAATCTTATTTACCTAAAAGAGAAATAGTATTTCCTTGGCTGAGCATGCTTTATAAGATGAAATACTGAGGGTTGAGACTCCTCAAAACTAAGGTAATGGCAGCCAAAGGACAATTCCCTGTCAATATTTTTTTAAAAATTTCTACTGGATCAAAAACATTCCATGGAGAAAAGATTTATCAGAAGAGAAAACTGACAGGATGAGAAATTATTAAGTGAGAAAATCCTGTCCAAAAATCACACTTCATGCATTTCTTGTTCAGTTGTGAGTCAATGTTAACTAGGTGACCATGTTTTATTAAAGAAAAACTAACAACGATATGTTTTAGTAGATCCTGCTGTCCTTGCCAGATGGCAACAAAATAACAAGCAACACTGCTGATGGAAGCAAGAAAATAGGGACATATGCACCTGCCCTTCATACTGCTTCAGAGATAAAATATTACTCATTTTTCCAACCGTGATTACATTAAGTGACAGTTTTGCCGTAAGAAATCAGCACTTGCTTTTTTATGGCTTAAATAAAAATATAATGCTGGCTCTGATAGCCTGAGGCACTTCATAGTTACAGAGTCCAGAGACAGGACATCTTCCTTTATTCTTCCTGGAACCTCTTGGAAAACCAAAAAGCTTCTCTCTTAATTATGTAGCTAGAGTATTTGTTGGGGAGTGTCACTACAAAATTTTAAGAGTTACAAAAGCTATAAGTTGAAGAGGTTCATATCATTAGAGCACTGGAATCATCCCTACCTACTGTAACTTTAGAAATAAAAACACCGAAAACGGTCCTATGTTTTAACTTCTCCACTGTGCAAAGCAGCAAAGCTACTAATTTAATTCTGGTCACTTCCCTTGCCATAGTCAGGCTGGCATCTGACCCTGACACTGTTTAGCAGTGGTCCCTGAGCACAGACCACCTTGCTTGCAGAAGCTGGCAATACTGCATACTGTCCTGGACCCTTCTCCTTCCCACGTCCAGCTCAGCCATTGCTCTGCTCTGGGTGTAGCTTTGCCTGAGTCTTGCACGTGCCCCTGCAGTGTATACACATTCCAATCTGGGACCGAAAAGTAGCATGAGAATTGCTTTTACAGGCCATTATGTATGAAAAAAAAATGAAATCGTCATTTGTGGACATTTCTCACAACAGCTGAGGTGAGGATTGTTGATAATGCACCTAAACAGAAATACTGTGTTAGATTTCGATTTACACAAAAATTACATGACAAAGGTTGTAGACTCCCCATCTCTGGAAGTGTTCAAGATGAGGCTGGATAGGACTCTGAGTAACTTGTCCTAGTCTCTGCCCATGATGTGAGGTTGGAACTAGTTGATCTTTTAGGTCCCTTTCAACCCAAACCATTCTATGATTCTATGATTTAGGCCAGTGAACCAAATGTTGTTTTTTATGACTAACATGCAGTTTAGTTACTACTGCAGTCATAGACACATTCAGGTGCCTATAGCCTGAAATAGAATCTCAATTTAGGTACTTTTATTCTAAAAAAATTTTGCAGTTATACACATGTATATAGACAACTTTAAGAACAAATACTTATTTCATGTATTTTAGATATACTCTTGCCTCTCTAGCATGTGTTGCCTTTTGACTGCTTTAGTTATTTTTCTGAGAACAGTGCTATGCACAAGTGACTACTTTTCTTTTTGTGAGAAGAATTTTATGAGGAAAAATTAGCTTTATAAATCTACAGTGTGGATGTCCAAAGCTACCTGCTCTTTGTGTGCCTGCATGCAGTACTGTGTTTATGGACTGAACAGTCACGAAGATTAATTTCCCTCTGCAGCTGAAGAAATGCTGCAAACTCAAGGATCAACCTGACCTCTGTCACTGACACACAGAGGGAAACAAGACTAACACCAGTAATATGGGATATTTGAGGAGACTTTTGGGACTCTGCAAAACTTACAATGGGACATTCAGGAGAAGGGCCAAAGGATGAGAAAGAGGAGGATCAGGAGACACTGAAGAGGAACATGCTGCTCCTCTGTAAGCATGTGTCTTACCAAGCCTTGCAACTCTTTCAAGGGCTTGTCCCTCCTTTTGGTCTTCTGTGTTGTCTCTGTTGCTGCCCAGTCCTTAATGTCTGTGAAGTCTCCTTGATTGGAGTTTCTTTCATGCTGAATAGTCCTTAACCACGTAACTTAATGAACCAGAAACTCTCACCTTCCATGTACCCTTACAGACATCCCTAGTACTATCTTGTTTTTT
Source organism: Acanthisitta chloris (assembly GCF_000695815.1). Lineage (NCBI taxonomy): Eukaryota > Metazoa > Chordata > Aves > Passeriformes > Acanthisittidae > Acanthisitta > Acanthisitta chloris. The sequence goes on from NW_008659074.1 coordinate 8,066, forward strand.
CACTTTTTCCTAGGTCTTTCAAAATGTGTTTGCTTTATTGATCAAAGAACTTTGTGGTGTTGGAACAAGAGTCATCACCACTGTACATTTTATGCCTGTGAAAAGGAGACAGGTACAGTAGAATTCAGATGTTGGCTTTGAGTTATTCTGCAAAGTAGAGGAACAGTAACATTCCTTATGAAATATTTGACAAAAGGGGAAAATTTCAAATTTCAGATGTTTGATGAGTTCAGAACTCACTACTCTTTCACTCATGCCATCAAGTTTTGATGTATGAGAGATAAGTTCAATGGCTGATATCAAAACTATTCTGGAAAGTACTAAGAGATATCTGTTACATGAATCTTTGAAGAAAAACTGACCTAGAGCATGAGAGAGTAATTGGAAAAAGCTGCCTTTTGAGCATGGAATAGGTCATTTTGATGAAAGAAAAATCAGACAAAAAGTCATTTTGGCAAGATTGAAACTCAGACAAAAAGAGGGATTATGGAGACTTTAACAGTAGGAAGAATGACATGGGTCAACTCTGTTTTCCAGAAACAACAAAGTGCTCTAATGTGTTGTCTGTATTTCGACATAATCGGTACTAACTCAAAATATCTTCAAATGTGCAGTCTAATGACTGATGTGCATGCAACAGCAGTGTGTAGTCACTCTATAGAAATGTGAAAAAGAATATAAATAAATCATAGAATTTATGCATTTTACATGCTAGAGGCTAAAATTTAAGACAGCTGACAAACCTTAAAACAAGATTTTGTGGTAATATAGTAAATCCTTGCATTTGCTATATAAAAAGATTTTATTATAATGCCCTTTTTTTTTTCAGTAGGAGGTGCACTGCTGAAAGAAATATACTAAGAGGAAATTATCCAAAGACTGCAAACTCTCCAAAATTACCTCTCTTTTAATTGCTATTTATTTTTAGCACTACAGCAAATAAGCATCCAAAGCTATCAGCTCTCTAAAGATTAGGAGAGAAAATAATTTTCCTGCTCTCTAAAGTGAGTATAGAAGTAGTGTCATCAAAGTGAACACTTCAAGTGATTGTATGTCACAATAAAGCTGATAAAAATCTAATACAAGAACCAATTTTATGTTACTGCTCAAGCTGATCACAACTTGTTGGTATTGTTTAGCATCCAGTCTGGATAATGATCAGTAGATTATCTCAATCACTTTGAGCACAATTTATGAGAAATGATGGCTGGGGAGACTGAAAGTGTCAAAAATCAGACTCTCGTGTTTAGATTGGTTTTTACTAAACATATCATAAAGGCAATAATTTCCATGTGTGGGCAGGGGAAAAATTACTTCCTGAATTATATTTTTAATGAAATATTCTAATGAAAGCTATTAATTTTGACCATTAAAGTTCTTGGTATTTCTGCAAAGAGGAGATTAATTCTGTGAAATTTATTCATAAGAAGTAGTTCTTTAAGTGTTCTATTTATTTGATAGACCATATGTAAACAAATAAGTAGAGAGGTGTTTCTCTTGCCTTGAATGGCCATACATGAATCTGAGATGTAGCTGGAAAAACTATATATCCTGATGCTTTTTAGTTTGCTATAAAATCACTTTGGGGATTAACTAATAATAGAAACAAGAAATTGATAGTGTTCAACTGGAATTCACCAATACCTGAACTGGCAGAAAACTGAACTGATTTTTTGAGAACAAAATTCCAGGATCAGGCAATTGGAAGGACATTCCTTTTCTATCAAAAACTCCTTAGTCATCCTGTTGTAAAGGTTGTAGGCATGACCAACCTGTGGTACACATCCCACAATTCAAGCAATTTGTCCAAGAAGCATAATATATATGATTAGTTAAACAAAGTGCATTAATTTTAAAAGGAAAATAAAATCCAACTGTCTTTAGATGTGATTGAGTTTGAATAGTTCTTAAATGACTGGTATGATAATATGCCAGTGTTCCATAATACTTCTTGCACAGTCACACACATTCTGCATGGATTGTAACCTAAGCACCACACATCTGCCCAAGCCTCAGACACTGACACTCTTGTCATCTCTGTGTGACCAAACCAGACTTCTTGCCTTTTATCTTCAACATTTTGATTTCTCTTGAGTTTTCTCATTGAAATTTTGATTCTCTGAAACCTCAGCTCCTGTCTTCTCTCAGGTCTTTTAAGATCCCTCTGCTCAGTTACCCATGTATGTGCCTGAGATCAATTTATCTCAATTGCTGGGCCCATAGTGCAGTAGAAGGAAGGCTTAGCACCTGACTTTTTAGCCGGAGACTCCAAAGGGAGCTTTAAAGGTCATATCTGTAATGGAAAGACATCTCACAAGGCCTATGAGGAATAAGTTGGTAATATTATCTGTACTTTAGGACACTACAGTTCATGTTGTATAAGGGAAATGTACAATGGTGCCTCAGTAAAAAATATCACATTCTCTTGGAAGTCAATGATGGTGACTTATTGCAAACTAAGAATCTTATTCCAGGTAATTAAAGACAGCAAGATGTCTTCCAGGGTCACTGGAGTAGAATGGCTGTAGAGCTCACTTTTGAGCAACTCAACTTCAAAGACCAGCCCAAGATTTTAAGATGTTATTTGCTTCAATTTGTGGTAAAACCCTTGCATTTAAGATAACTCAAATTAAAAACAACCTCATAAAACAAGAAACAAGCAAAATCACTTTTGAAAGAGTTGGAATAAACCAGTTTTTGCTCAAAAGTTCTCCCACGCAGGTCTGTGGACCTGGAAGCTATTCATCACTGGCTGAGCTGAAGTTGCCCTGTTTCTGGCCCAGCTGGCTCCTCAAGCTCTTGGAGTCTCCAGTGACAGGGGAGGAAAGATGTTTTTTAACATATGTTCTTTGAAATAAATATATTTCCACAGGACATTATGCTTTATACAAATCAACAATTGCCTGTCAGAAAACCTTTCCATTGTCAAATATCCACCTAGCCTTTTTTGAGATGGCAGCTGTTACCTGGAAAGAAACAGGATGTTATCTCCAGCTTATCTCTCTCTTGGGATCTTCATCCAGGTGATAGTATTTTAGAGTTCTGCCTGCTCAACTCATCAGACATCAGTCATATGCAAGACTATTCCCAAATGAGTATTGGTGGTCATCACAGGACATCAAATTCTTTGGTACAATGATAAGAATTTTACTGCATTAGTATGATAGCATTCTTCATCTGATTAAATGATGAACTGTGTAGACACAATTTTAGAGTAGTGCAAAGGATATTATCTCTGTTCATAATCAGAAAAGTGGCTGCAGATGTGCCTGTGACTGGACAACTGTGAGATTAATCAGCTGAACCACTGACATCTGCTTATAGGAAAACTACAACTGGGACGTGAAAAAACAGCTGGAGTATAAAATCTGAAGTGCTCACAAAAGGTCATAATTCATCTTCAAATCAGAAGAAAACAAAGAGGTTAATACCAATATGCACATGCAAAGAAAGAATAAAAAGAAGCAGATATGGCTCGATACATGCTGGAGGCATGAGTACCTCAGTGCAAATGCACACATTCCCTGTTTGTAGCTTTTCAGCTAACATCCCCTCATCCCCCAGTGAAGGCATTGAAAAGTAGAGGGATGCATCCTGCTATTGTCAGAATCATCCATTTCTTCAGTTTCTGGTTTTTTTTGTTAATAGGTCAGTTCCCCTTTCAGCCTCTTCTATGATGAGTGTCCTAACATAAAGCGATGAAGCCATTGCCTGCAGTCTGTCCAGTGATGTGTTAGAAAGCATTCACAAAACTGAAAAACTAGACCTTTTGCTTGTGAACACAGGATCACTGCAAGATCTGTGCATTTCATGTGTTCCAGACAAGCCCTCAAATATGGCACAAGTGGTGATAAATTGGTGTCTTGCTACATATAGCAGAACAAGTTTTATGCTGAGCTGATATGCCAAGGTTCTAGAAATGTTATGTTTCTTAATGGATGTTCCCAAACAAAAACTCATGCTATTAAGTCTTCTGTGCTTGTGGTAGAGACTCCTATATGTATGTGAGAGCAATTCTTCCCCTTTAATCCCAGTGCAGGTGCCCAGACCCCTGGGACCTCTGCACTTTGGATGCAATGAAAGCTGCAGCCCTTTGCAAGCAGCCACATAGAAGTGGCATTCTAGTCTTACTCTTCTTGTCAATTTGCCATGCAACTTAGACAGCATTCTTAAAAAGAGGATTTGGGGCTGCAATTTTGCAACCCGAAACTATATTTGACAACAACTAAACCATAAAGGATATGGTTTCAAAAACAAGTCCATTGAACAAGTGACACAGAGTTACAGGTCCTCAGCGTATATATCAGACCTATTGCAAAGTGCTAGTCCCTCCACTTCTAACCCCAGGCATCAAGCTTAAAGATTTGGAACCAGAGCCTCACAACCCACATGAGAGCAGTTCTTGAGTTCAGGAGTGCATCATCCAAGACCTGGCACATTGTCCACACTAGAACAAACCAGTGTTAAATACCCTTTCTCACTTAACCTAGAAGAAAGCTGTGAAGCTCAGTGTACTAAAGTTCATGAGGTTATCTTAAACCCTTTCAGATGCTATAAGGAATTTGAGGAAAATATTTTTGACCAGTCACAGTTTCATTCTTAGGTCTTTGGAAAAATAACCAGACAGTTGTTGATAAAGAGCTGAGTCATGTAACGTAATTTCTTGTGCATTTGTAATCACTCTGTGGGTATAAATCAGGTTCTGTTTTTGCTTAGCAAGACAGATGGATATTAAGTGTCTGTGTGCTTCACATAGTTAAACTCTTATAAATGTCTGTAGATATAAATATCCAATAGCATAACAGAAATAATAAAATGATTGTCACTGATGGAGAATTTAATATACGTAAGAACCTATACAAACACATATGCATATGTATGCACACAACAGAGTAGATAATATGTACAAAAACAATAATAAATTTCAGATTAGATTTTTTTCTGATAGCAGTTTAAGTTGTTAAACAGAAATCCTTTGGCAAATAATTACTTGAGCACAGAAATTATGGCTGCCCTTCCATCCCTGGAAGTGTTCAAGGCCAGGCCAGATGGGGCTTTGAGCAACCTGGTCTAGTGGAAGGTGTCCCTGCCCATGGCAAGGGTATTGGAACTTGACAGTCCTTAGGGTCCCTTCCAACTCAAGCCATTCTATTACTCTATGTTTCTATGCTTCTATGAACCCTGTGTTAATCATGTATTCTTCTCAGCAGCAGGATACATACATTTATTAAATGATGAGCTTCTTCAGAAATTAATTTGAGACACAAGTTACTGGAAGCTTATTATTTGTAATAGCTAATAGTTTTCAATTTATTCGGGAACTATAATGCACTAATTTACATTTTGAAGACACAGAAATATTTTTTCCTTCTGAATAACGTTTGTAAATACGATTTTTAAAATAAATTTGCTAAATGAGGCAACCAAATGAATATTCAAAGGACTACATACTAACTATGAAATGCTAATTTAACAATTGAAGCAGCTGTAATTGTGAAAGGACTTATGTTTATGTTTGAAGTTAACTTTTGATTTTAAGCCTATTTTAAAACCTAAGATTACAAGGTAAAGATGTGAAAGTGAATGAAATGTACACATTTGGATTGTACATGACCTTTCATGCTGGTGAAATAATAGGAAGTAGAAGCTTGGAGTCACATTGAAAGAGACATTTGAGAGAGATTAACTTTGAGATTGCTTGATCCCTTGTCTCTGACTTAACTCAGCTGCAAAATGGCATGGCCTAGAGATGCCAGGCTATTAAACCTCTTTTAGCAAGGAATGATCACACAGGAAATGCCTGAAGCACACTGGTGTGCTGCCCAAAACAGGTGCCTAGGGACCACCTCAGCACATCAATTCCTTCAGCATGCACACCTTCACTGGTGCAGTGGCCTTCCAGAGGCCATTGTGGGGTGGGACTAGCTGCTTCTCAAAAAGAAAATACTCAGATCACATAGCCTGACAGCTGCACGTCTCAGGACACAGAACTGCAGGTGGCTCAAGGCAGTCACCTGAACACTACCTTCTACTAACTTTAACCTGTAGGAGGGCTTCTAGAGCTAACACAGGGGTGTGCTGCTTTCCTTGCCAGTGTGTTCCAGTGGTCACCTACACATTCATGCTTCACCTGAATTCCCATCACTTAATCATCAATCCCCAGGTTCATTCATTGCCTTTCCATACTTGGACAGCTCACTGGTATTCTGCCTCCATGAAAACATGGTTCCAGTGTAATCAAATTACAACTCAGTTATCTAACAAGTTTAAGAGCATGAACTGCTCTTGTGTTCGGACTTGGAGATGATAAAAGGTCTGTCTGGGATAAAGTAGCTAGAGTTACAGTAGCCCTAATCTTCATTGCAATTTGTAATCTCTATTGTAAATTTTATAGCTTTTCACCATGCATTGATTCAGCCAAGCAAATCTGGTGATTTAAAAATTGACCCTTCTCTTACTGTCCCACAAATAAATAGATGAGTACAGTCCTATTACAGGACTGCTCCTATATAGTTCCTGTGTGCTGCTCTGAAACACCTCAATCACAGAATTAGACCTGGTTCTTTAACAGTAAATTAGGTATTATTGCCTCTGAAGGAAATAGGAAACAGAAAAGATGTTTTTTCATTATTCTTGTGTTGACAAATACTTTTTATCATTCAAATATAATTTAGGGACATCCATTGCTTTATTACTATAGCTGGTATGAGTCTTTATGAGAAAAACCCTTCGGAGCTCTCATCAGCTGAAGAATCCTTTAGTCAGAACTCCAAACCCTTCTTTGATATGAAGTGTCTGGTCACATTGTAGAAAACTTGTCTGCTGATACCATTTCTGTTATGCTTTTAGCAAAACACCAAAGGTCAAAAGCAGCATAAAATAGAAACAATTTTTTAAAAAGTATGGATTCATTAATAATAAATTTGCTAGATGTGACCTGCTATGGTATGAGGTTGCGAAGCCCTGAAATACCTTCCCAACATTGTCCTTTTGGAGGTGAATCTAAAATCTCATGAATCAGCACCTTTCTGACTCGAATTCCCATTTTCAGCAGCAGGAAGCAGGTTTCAGAACATTGCTATTTGAGATAACATACATACCACAGCCTGAAAATAATTTGGTTGCTTTTGATAATATTTGACTGCTTTTCATTTATAAAATATGACATGGCACACCAATACACAATGTACTTTTTAACATTGGAGAGATGAAATATGGGAGAATAAAGGGATTATTATGCCTTCTGAACATGCAAAGCTGGCTTTAGGCTTCAGCAGAGCAATCTAATGGGAAAGAGCAGCTGTTTCTCCTTTAAGACAAGTATGTAAAGTAACTGATGGGATCCAGCATGTACAGAATAACATAAAAATTCTTTACAAATCTTAAAGTTCTACTGCAAAAATGAAGTCCTCTTGAAGTCTATGATTCTGCAGGAATCTTTTGATGGGACAAAGAAACAAAAGATTCACAAGTCAGCTAATGTTGGTGCCTCAGGCTCTTGTATGCAGATATCTATGACTTTCTGTTTCTTTAAGAAAGCAGTGAGTGGTTTGGGGAACCCTCTAAAAGGAAGGGAAGGGAAAGGAAGGAAAAAGGCTGGGGAAGGGAAAGGAAAGGAAAGGAAAGGAAAGGAAAGGAAAGGAAAGGAAAGGAAAGGAAAGGAAAGGAGAAAGGAAGGGAAGGGAAGGGAAAGGAAGGGAAGGGAAGGAGAAAGGAAGGGAAGGGAAGGGAAGGGAAAGAAAGGGAAGGGAAGGGAAGGGAAGGGAAGGGAAGGGAAGGGAAGGGAAGGGAAGCGAAGGGAAGCGAAGGGAAGATCAGC
>NW_008659074.1:15952-43723 GCF_000695815.1 Acanthisitta chloris
AAGGGAAGGGAAGGGAAGGGAAGGGAAGGGAAGGGAAGGGAACAGCAGCCTTGCTACCCAATGTTCTTCAGTCAAAATATCAAGTAAAATCGAAGGAAGCAAAATAGAGTATGGGAAAAAAAATGTGACTTTTGCCTGCTGTCTTTACAGTCTGCAGCTTTTAATTGCTTTACTATCACCATTAAGAGTCATAATTACTGAGTTACAACTCATGCATCTTGCATCCATCTCTAGTCCATCAATGTATTATTTTTGAAAAAAGTGGGAAAAAAAGCATAACTGCAATTAACAGATGCATAGTCTATATTTTGTTTTACATGCTGTTGGATGAGAGATACAAATCTGAGTCTGGTTGGAAGGAGATTTTTCCTTCATGGGTGCCTACAAAATACAAATTAATTTTTCATTAAAAACCAGGACAACTTTTTTTTTTCCCAGCATTTTCAAGGGAATGGAAACCCCAAACTTTTGCCCATCTTTAGAGGAATCAATCTGTCCCCAAACTTCAGTCTTGTCTCACACTTTGAAAGACTGAGCCTGCCTACTTTGGTAAGCCAGTGTGGGGACAGTGATTCAGAAACCAAATTTAGCCACTTTCATGCAATGAATGCAGAGGATTGGACAACTAAAATGAAGTTCACAGCTCCCTGGGGCTGTGATGGAGAGGACACAGACATCTGCAGTTCTCATTACTGTGGATGAAGATAGAGGAACTCATAGAATCATAGAATCATAGAATTTTAGGGGTTGGAATGGACTTTACAGATCATCTAGTCACAACACTCTGTTCCATGGGCAAGGACACCTCCCCACTAGACCAGTTTGCTCCAGGCCTCATCCAGCCTAGCTTTGAACACTGCCAGGGTCGGGGCATCCACTACTTCCCTGGGCAACCTGTTCCAGTGTCTCACCACACCTGGGCATTGTCCACATTTAGCCTTTGGAAGTTGGTGGGAAGAAGCATGGTTCTGGAAGTGGTGATATATATTTTCCTCTTGGAAGAAGAATGAGGCTGTCTAGAATTTTACTTTCTGATTTTTTTTTTTTAACCTTTTTTATTTTGTGACTGTTTCATGCAATTACATTAGCAGTCTCTGTGGCAAGGACCTGAAAGAGGCTGTCACTTCTAACACTGATTTTTAAGGAGAAAATATGTTTTGTTCATCTTTATTTCATCTAGGTGTCACTACAGGGCAGAGTCAAGGTTATTTGGTAACTCCAATAAAATATTCTTGTACTTGAATGAAAACCATCTTTCTGTTCTTTTAAAATGTACAAGGAAATCCTAAATCTGATACAATAAACAAAGCAGTGTCTACATGGATAGAAAATGCATGCATCTATACTTTTTGTAATATCCTTGTTCCTATACTGGTTGATCATTTATTAAATATATCACAGTTATTAAAAATGAAAAGGCTTTGATACTGCTTTTAGTTGGCAGAAATTATACATCAGCTACTCCAGCTCCTCAGCCATATTACAAAGTTGGTCCACCATAAGGTCCAGAATTAAATTAAAAGAATGTGTAAAGAGTAGCCCAGTGAATGTTGCCAGGTGACCTTCTGAAATATTAATCCAACTTGACCTAAACTTTATTGTTTTAAACCTGCAGCTTGTGCAATTTCACCCAGGCAGCATAATCTTGAGACAAAAACCTGATGACTAAGAAAAAGTGGCTTGGTTTTCCACACAGATTTTGAGTGTGTCAGTTGCTTTTCCTGTAAGGGTCTGTGTGAAGCTTGTTGCCTTCTCTTGGTCTGCCCAGATCAGGTGCCCTGAGGTTTACTTTTGATGTGAGTGTTTCTAGTATCTCTAGTGTAAGGACTGGTTGCAGAATTTCATGTATTTTATTAAGGAGAGACTTCTGTGATTTCCCACCATGCTTTCTATCCTTTTGCTTAGTTTTCTTGCTGATTTATTATCCCCTGCCTTTCAGTGAACCCAAAACTCTCCAGCTGCTTCAAGATGCCTTTTAACTCTAGTTATTCCTATGGAAGGTGAACTGTAGTGAAACCTTCTCAAGCAACTCTTGGCATACTTTTTATTACAGTAAAGTGAATGAAGTTCTTTAGTAAACAAAGCCCTTATATTGAAAAAATAATCAGAAAAAATTATTTGTACCTGTTCTGCAGCACCTTTTTTTTTATGGCCAGAGTGGTGTAAAGATCCTATCAGGCAACTAATGTTTAGTTTATCTATAAAATATGGATATCTATATATAATAAGTATAAATGCACATATACAACATTTTCTGGGATTCCGAGAGATTTTTGTTAGCCCTCACTCTAACATCTCCCTCCGTTTCCACATGCTGCTGCCTGCTTTCTGTCAGCACAGCTGCCAGGGCTGGCAGAGGGATCTGGCTGAAAAATGGTGATTTTTCTTCCCTGGTGGGGACCCAACTGCCTGGGGACAGAAGAGCCCTACAGCAGCCTGTGTGCTGAGCAGGGAGCAGCTGGTCAGAAATGCTGACTATGAGGGAACATCTGCAACCGGAAGTTGAGCACTAATCACTGTTTGAAGATGGCATTTCTCTCCCTGTGGTTTATAGTCTGAAAAGACTTTCATGTGCATGTACTGATCTTAAACTCCTTCACAGTCTGGCCTATAGTTAATGTCTCATTTATTTTGATTTCAGTTTTACAATTGGAATCTATTTTATGTACCTGAATACTTTTTTTTAATGTTGTATAGCTTAGCTTTAAGCAAGGGTTTAAATACTGTCAGCACAAAAAACCCAACAAATAACAAAGAAAGGATAGTTAAAGGCTGTCAGCTGCTAAATCTTTTTGCAAGAAATACTATTTTCTTTAAAAGAAAAAAAGGAATGCTTCTATTTTGGAAATAATACCTGAAAATAAAAGCCAGGTGGTGTACTGAGAAAGATATTCATGCTGAGTTTTACTCTTCTATTATAATTGGAAACTAAATATATCTATAGGTAAAGGAAGTATGATAATTGTTGTTATAATCAGGGAAGGAAGTAATTTGTTTAGAAGGGCACATGAAAAGGTTAATTCTCAGAGACTGGATCCTTCAGGCTGACTCACTGTCATTCCCTCAAAGTATAATAAAGACTGTAAAGAAACTATTGAATTAATATGAATGACCAGTTTGATCCTAATGTGCAGATAAAATATATTAATATTCTATTAGATGTGCTAAGAAGATCAGAAACAGGGTTTCCTTATTGGTCTGAAGCATCTTTCATATGCAACTACAATTTGAAATACAAACAAACATTATTAAAGCTGAAGTTCTTAGCAATTTTGAAAATGGGGAATCTATTTTCATAAAGACACTTCAGCCCTGCTCTCATGTTCATTGTCTTGGTCATTCCACCATGAAAGGACTAGTTGCTTATAATGATTGATATGAGGATCCATAAAGTCCCCTCTTCCCTTGGGACCCATCTGAACATTTGCCTCTTTTACAGGAATATTTGCACTGGTTGGAAAGCAGTTTTCAGCCAGACTGGGAAACTACTAAAGTCAATGGACTTTCTTCCATAAACATTGGCAGAATTTCCCCCCTCTGTTTTTAATAATAACAGTAGCTGCATATGTTTTCATGAATGTAGAGGACTCTCTTTCAAAGCAGCTTTCAAGCATGCAGATGCAGCTGCAATGAGCCCTCGCTGGGGCCAGCTTGTCCTTGTATGTGCACAGGGAAGGGACTCTGTTGCCAGCACAAATTCATAATTGTGAAGACTCCCCAGGAGCCTGCAGACAGCCCAGCTCTGTTTCCTGCTGCTGAAACAGTCCTTATCCTGAGCCATGTACTTGACCACTGCATCTCCTCCTTTGTCAATTTGCCAATGCCTGCCATGCCTGGCTCCACTGCCTCATCCATGGTGTTCCCTGCACAGGGCTCCAAACCTTCTGCCTGGCCATGCTCCTCTTTGCCCACACTGACCCCACTAGGCTGCTGTGTGCTCCCTATTTTGGGTGGCCTTAACCTCTTGCTTCTGGGACAAAGGATGGTTATCAGTGTCTTAATCATTACATGGACACATTTCCTATATTCAGAAAATACATTTTATCTGACACCTGCCTGGTTTTCTAAACAAAGTTACTGAAGCTATATGCAAATTAAAGCTTAGTAGAACAGAGAAGAGCATCCAGCAATCAGAGCTTGTTGCCAGTTTGTTCTTGGCTCATTACTAGCCCAGATCACCCTAAAACAGAGAAGTTGCAGCATAGAGTTCCCACATGCAGAAGCTGGATGTTCTTTGCCATTCTTTAAGGATCTTAATATAAATCTTCACATCTGCCCTCCCTTGAGTCTGTCTTGTAGAGCAAGTGCTGCTTACTACTTTGCACCCACAGGGGATCATCTCCAACAGATATCAATCATTTATCAATTACTAACCATCTCACTGTGGAGTTTGTTTTCACGTGAATACTGCTGTGTAAAGTACCATTGCCTCTGCAAAAATGCACTAAGGAGTAACTACAGTTTGTCTGTCCTTACTTGATGCCAGCTGGAGAACAGTGTTCATTTCAGTGGGATTATGTCAGATGATCCTGATGAAAACCTAGGTGTGATAAATATGTGGCCAGAATAAGCTGAATGTGTAACTGTGGTTTTAGAAAGATGTGAAGATGCATGCTAATAGTTTAAAGGCTGAACCAGATGATCCTTGAGGGTCCTTCCAACCTGGTGTTCTATTGTATTCTATAATAATAATAAATTTATCACTGTTCATATCCCCATGTTAACTATAAGGAAATGAATAACTTTTGTGTTTTGCATGTGAAGGGCCTTCTGTGTTAGGGATTATTTACTTTTTCTCTTTAATGCTCCTGGGACTGCTGAACAGCTGTCAGCTGTACCTGAGCAAAAGAACGTGGCTATTAACACATTGCCAAGCAAATACTGTATTATATACTGCTGCATCTTTTAATTCCACTAGCCATTATTTACAATTCTAATAAGATAAGCATTCAGAAATTATGTTAATAGAATAATAGAATCAACCGGATTGGAAGAGACCTCAAAGATCATTGAGTCCAACCCTAGAATATTGTTACTATGTTGTTAATATGTGGAAGTTTCATTTACTAATTTTTAATTTCAAAATATGTATTTGGTCTTGATTTGGTTCAATGAGTGTAATGTTACCAAAATGGGAAGCTGCTACAAATCCAACTTAATTTTATGATTTGCTTAAGAAAATAGTACCAGTCAAATACAATACCGACATTACTGTTAAGAAGGTTTGAGAGAGCATATGAAGTATGGTCATGGATTAGACTACTATTTGAATAAACTACTGCTTATGGCCCAGGTTTACCCTTGTGATCTGTCATTTCTGGTTCAATGAGGCTGACTATCACAAATGGACTGAAAGTTAGTGAAGCTATAACATATAACATATAACAATATCACTGATGTCATTATTTAATCAGTGAAGATGCCTGTATATCCATGATATACAGTGATGCCACATGACTACTTTATTATTATTCTGCTCAAATGACATGAATAATGAAATAGTTCTCCAGACTTTTTCCTTTCTCTTCATCACTGCTGAAGAAAGAGAAAAGACACTGTCCCTCAGTAGACTAGTTGGTGCTTGAGACTTCAAACGTGGGCTAAGTGCTTCACAGAATGCAATCTTGAAAGTGGCCATATTTCTATTTCCTTTCTGTCCTGCAGCTCCATGTGTTTCCTCTAGTGGCTGTGAATTTTCTGGATGATCACATATTGAAAGTGTCTTGGAGGTGACCAGACTCTCCCTGGCTAGTTTTCTTGCTGTGAAACTAAATTTTTTTTAAAAAATAAACCAAGTTATACTATATGAGGAGAAATGAATCTCTGTAGTCAAAGTAGCCCTTTGAGTTCTAAGATTCTATGTTATCCTTAGGTTAAGTTGAAGCTTCATAGAATCATAGAACAGTACAGGTTAGAAGGGAAGTCTAAAGATCATCTGGTCCAATGCTTTTGTGGAAAAAGGAACCTTGATGAGATTATCTAGCACCCTGTCCAACTGCAATTTGAAATTGCATCCAAATCACATTTCCAACTAGTTCAGTTTCCAAACCCATGGATGAAACTTGGTGCTCACCATTATTTTTGAGTAGTGAATGGCTCACACCTTACAAACAGCTAGTCATGGGCTGTCTGGGCCCTATGCCCAACCTGACCACACCACCTCTTTCATGTGAGAGTTACCTGGGTGGAGTCTGGAGGCCACCCTGCCCTATGTGGACACCCCCACATCCCCAGTGAGGAATTGCCATATTGCACTCCACACGGCTGAGGGTAATCATGCTGAATCTGATCCTGCAGAAGGACAGGCCTGGAAACAGCAGGACTAGCTGAGGCATCACAGTCACAAGGACCTGCAGGAAATAGGACCTGCTGTTTGTCCCATATCCTGTGCCCTGATGCAGTGTGGTCCTGCTCATTTCCTTCAGGCTGTGCTTGGAGAAGGGAGGAAAGGAGTGGGAACTGCAGGGAGAGCAACGCTGTTCCCCCTCCCAGCAAATCTGTTCCCCCTCCCAGCAAATCTGTAACTGGACTTAGAGACGCAGAGGCAAAGGAGGTTGAAACAATTTATTCCTGTAACTTGAGAAGGAGTGTAGGTCTGTTCCCACTCTAATCACTGACACGACCTTCTGTCGATTTCAATGGAGTCGAGACTAACTCCTGAGAACCAGCCCTCCATCAGGGGATGTTTAGTGAACAGTTACAGCTTCTTAGGGAGGTGGTGGAGTCACCATGTCTGGAAGTGTTCAAGATGCTTCTGGATGTGGCACGTGGGATTGGTTTAGGGGTGATTATGGTGATGCTAGGTCGACAGTTGGACTAGGTGATCTTGAAGGTCTCTTCCAGATTTGATGAGTCTGTGATTCTTTTGACACAACTTTACCACTAATGATCCTAATTACTTTTACTGAGGTATGTATGCCCTGCCTGACAGTCTTATGAATATCATTGCACATGAATGTCATTTTGATTTCAGAACAGCTTGAACTATAGAAATGACTCAGGCTTACTCTTGAAAACTCCCTGTGGACAGCAAACTAACATTTTATCACTTTGGTAGTTATCTTTCTGTGCACTTCAATAAATGTTGCCAATTAGTCAGTTTAATGTTTGTAAATATCTACTTATGAGAAATTGTACAATAAAACCTCTTAATTATATTACAGTGTGTAAATTGGATGAAAATACTTTTGTTATCGTTCAGACTTGGGAGAGAGAGAAGCAGGACCACTGCCTGACCTGTGCACATTGCAGATAAAGCTGTGTCACCATGCAAACACCCAGAAGGACTGTGAGTAATAAAAGAGAGGACAGGCTTAGCCCAGGGAGTGTGCAAGAAGTGGGGAGCTTCCTCCTAAAAATGGAGAAAAAAATGCTTGTAAGCCAGACATGTCTGAATATGAGCCTTACTAGTAGTTGTAGGCATCAAAGATGCTCCACACCTAACAAAATCTGTACAGTTGCAAGTGATGGGAGTTTTAACCAGTGCACCAGTGGGAATTAGACCATATACAGTGTGAGGTCTAATTAAATTTTTTATTTTGTTTGTTTGTGTGAAATGCTATATCAGGTTTCTTTGTTTCTTTGTTTGTTTGGGGTTTGTGTTTTTCTTGAAAATTTTTTGTTTGTTTCTTTGTTTCTACATAAGTAACACTGAAAATGCTAAAAAATGCAAAAAATATCTTCTATAGTCAATCCAGAGGTGCTGGAGATTAAAGACTTTTTCCTCATATATTGTTAAACAGGGGAAATAGCACTTTTACCCAGAATTCCTCCAGTGGCTGTTGAGAGTTACCATAGTACATCAGAAATTGGTGAGGCAGAGGCAGAAAAGTCTTACTGTTTCTTAAATCTTTCTCTACTGTGTATGAACTGGATGCAGATGACTAAAAATTATTTTAGAAGCTGCAGAGAGCTGAAGGAGGATTGATTGCCTTCCTGTAATAGTTTTGCTACTCTCTGCTTCAAACGGTGGAAGTCACTGCAGATGAATTAAGGGAATATAATTTATTGCAGGACTACACAAAGTTTTCTAGGGACTGGAGATTTATTTGGTTTCAGAAACTTCATTATCTTCAGATTATGCTATCCCTTTACACAGCCTGTGAGAGTAATTTGGAAGATTCTGGAAAGAGGAGAAATATAATAAAAAAAGCTATTTGAAAAACTACCATTTAAGTTACTAAATTGCATCACCTGTGTATGTACTGTTTCTCTGGCTCCACAAATTTGGACTTGACATTTATTTCTCTCCAAATAAATTTCATGGGAAGACTCATATTTTTACAGCCTAAATTCGATCTAAGTTCTTTCAGAAAGGCTTAACCAATGAGAAGCAGTGGGTTCTGGACACAAATGGAATTGAATCCATTTTAGCATGTCTCTTCACTTATACAATGGACAAAATATTTCCAAAAATCCAAAATTTCTATTATAAATTTCCAGTGACAGTGGAAGAAATGTAGCAACACAAAAATTCTCTGAGGTAAGGAGAAAGGGTAGTGTGTGCTCAATTCCACATGGTCCTGAACTGAATGTTTGAATCCCTTTTTACTCCTAACAACAGCTGGCAGAAACGAAACCTTAACCTAGAAACCCCAGGTGAGGCGAGAGGCTCACTGTGCTGAGGAAAGTCTGGTATAAATAATTTACAGATAATTGAGAAAATATATTTAAGTGTTTTCTCATAGCTACTTCACAATTAGTATCTAGGTGAATTTTTTAAAGAATATTAGTTCTTAATGAAAGTTTGAGAGTATAAGGCAAATGTTATTCATGCTGTTTCTGTGTTTCAGTTTCCTGTAGGAAAATTTGCTCTGTGAATTGAAGATCTAATGTTAAGATCTAATGACTACCCCATGTATGGTTCACTCTCCAATGAATTTAATCTAAAAGTCTCCTTTAGCCAGTAGAATGACCATTAGAGTGACCAGTATGTCTTCTAGACACTTGAGTAGGATCTGATTCTTTCTCTAAAACAACCAGAACCTGTAAAAGGGATGTAGTCTAATTTATAAGTCACAGGATATGAAAGAAAAGGTCTTTCTAATCACCATCACCAATGTGCTTCAAAGCTATAAACACACTCACCTGTTCCTCAGGGACCCAGATAAGACACAGGGACATCCATCCTGCTAAAGTGACTGCCCTGGCGACAGGGGCTCCCACCCATGGGGAGAGGAGAGAACCCAGGCCTGGGCAGGATGCAGCCTCGTGCTTAGCATATCCCCCCAAGAAGAGAGAAATCCTCCAGCAAATCATCTTTTGTGAGCATTGACCATCAGGAAAATGCAGTTTGTCACTGCTTGCCTCTTCTGGGCAGGTTATTTGTGGTTTTGATCAAAAATTGAGTGTAAGTCTGGTTTTGGTGCTCCCCACATATATTTAAAATCAAGTTAATCTAATATTGTGGCAGCTAGAAACAACTCATTTTAAAAACTGTGGGAGATAAGAGTATGTGAGTCATATTTTTAAGGGAAATTGCACAGACCTGTGCATTTGACTAACTATTGTAAAACATATTATAAACTGTAGGATAAACTATTACAAAATCTAGATGGAATAAGTATCTCCTGAGTATGAAATGTAAGTAAGTGCTTGGAGACAATTTGAACTGGCAGAGCTTAAAATGAAATTAAAACTAATTATGAAATACTCACCTACAGTTTTGGATAAATTGGAAAGAGAAAATTTAATTGCTAAAAAGTAAATCAAAATTATGTCCAGGGATCATATGTCGTTAAATAAAAACCAAAGATAATTAAGATCTTCTGAGGAAGAAGAGAATTAGCATAGCACCCACAATGTCATAATTATTGTAAAAACCATAAGTGCCTGTGAAGTGTTTCAGGGGTTGAAATATAACATCCAAGTATTCTTGAAACAGCAGATAGGTTGGGATGGCTTTAGCCAGGTTCTTTAAGGGAATATTGACCTGATGCTACTTTTGCACAGCATTGTTTGGGGTTCTGACTTGCAATGCCTTAAAGGAGGTGGTTTTCAGAAGGTTTTGAACACTGCACTGTTCCAAGGTGGTGCACCTCTGAACTCAGTCATGTCAAATTGTCACTCCTCACAGTGTTGATCTTCTATAAGAATTTTGTGTTTATCTGGCTTGCCAATGTGGCAATTAATTCTGGGAACAATAGTGCCTCTTTCTTCAGCTACACCAAGGCAAAGTCAGCCTGGGCTGCAATCCTAGATAGCCAAGACATCGTGCTGTAAAACATTATTTCAGAGCAAATGTGTCTCTGAGGGCTAACTCAAGAAGAAGAGTAGATTTCTTAGGATTTATCTGAAATTTCACACCTAAAGTAGTATGAGCAAGGGAGGTCTAGTCAGTAAAATCAAACCCACTGTTTAGACCATCTTTATGCAAATATTCAATGCTTGACTGTTCCAAAGGCTCTTTAGCTTACACTGACAATAGTAATTTGTGACTTGATTGTCTAAACATGGTGTCAAATCATTAGGGTGTCCCATCATTAGGGTGCCCCAAAATATCCTGCCTGGCCTCCTGTAGTATTTGTTGCAAAAGGTCTTGAGTCTCACATAACTCCTCCTGTCATGTCTGCCAGTCCTGTAGAGATATTCTAGAGATACCTTAGATACCCAAGAGCATCTCAAATGACAATAGAGCCTTCTTATTAGGCAAATAATTCAACTAGAAGTTCACCTACACAGCAACCGTTTAAAACTTAGCACATGTGTTATATGTGGGTTTTGACATTTTCATTTGGAGATGTATCCCACCCATTGACTGTTTAACTCAGCTGCCTACAGGTAGGTGGCCATTAACACCTGAGGACCCACAGGGGACCTGAGATGTCCAAGGGAAGATGCAGATATGACACAAGCTCTCTGAGAGGCCACCACCTTTCACAAGAGGACCTGAGATGTCCAAGTGAAGATGCAGATATGACACAAGATCTCTGAGAGGCCACCACCTTTCACAAGTGACAGCTGGAGGCCAAGAGTATCAGGAGTGCAAGTGCATCAGTGAGTCTTAGTGGCCTTGACTAGTCTCACCTGGGACCTCCATTCACACCCATGGGCCCAGAAACATTATTAAGCCCAGATCTGGAGCTCTATTCTCTGTCTCAGCTAAGTGGGAGGAGTGCTGATCTCCAGCTCAGGTACAGCTTTGCCCTGCCTGATTAGGCAACCAATGGACTGGCTTGACCTTGCCCCTGTGTCATCACTGTGATTTTGCTTTATGATCTGGACTCTTGGTTGCAGCTGGCCACCATCTCTGGGTCTGTTCTGCTTAGACACTGACGGTCTGGCAAGGCCCTTTGCCCTGCTGGCCCAAGGTTCCTTTTTGCTCTTGGCTCTCCTCATAGTAAGCAGCCCCACTCTTGCTGCTCCCTAATGAGGATCAATACTCTGGTGTACCTTGCAGCTGAACCCTGTCCTAGGGGAGATGTGCTGGATGCTTTGACTGCTGTCTGCAATTACATTAGCTCCTTTTAGCAGTAGATCACAAATGGCCTAAAAGGGTTTTTCACAGGAAGAAAACATGACTCTGAGGACAATGTTGTTGTGATGGTTGCTGTAAGAGTGCCTCTGTCCTACCTCTTGGAGTTTTGGCTATCTCTATTCAAAGGCACCCTAGAGTCAGCACAGCTCCATTATCTAGATGCTGATTTTTAGACACAGTTCCATGATGAAGAAGAAATCTGTGCCGTGAGCTGTTCCAAAGAGCAGGCTGTATTGTGCTGTCTCTGGAGCACTAGGAAATTTTAATGATAGCATCTTGTCCAGACCTTGAATTCAAAAAAACATCCTGTGTTCTTTCTTCTCAGAAGGGAATACTGAGATGTGGATGAATTGATTAAAAATCTTCTAAAGGCAATCCATCACATGATGCCTGAAACAATTGTCCCATATAACTCAAGAAGACATGGACACGCCAAAACACTACTGCACCACAAAAACATACCATTGGGAATGACACAGGAGGCTTACTGTCTTGTTTGTTACAAGGGAGACAGAACTATGGATTATCTTACACTGTCTCTCTTTTTTGCTTTGAGCAGTTCTGCAGCAGAGAGAAGAGATGGAAGAATATTTTCAAGACAGGCTGTTGCAGCCCACTGACTCAGACCCCGTGCTATTGGCAGCTGAGAAAAGATGTGCAGCCAGCATTGAATCATCTGGTTTGATATTCTCTCCATTTGTAACCTGTCCAACATCTATTTGAAGTATCTTTTTAGTACAGCTGGCACCATAACTTCCACTGGGTGCCCTTTTACAACCAGGAAGGTTGTAGAGGATCAGAAGCTCAGAAGTCTGTAGCCAAATCGTCACTAAATAGTACTGCTTCTGTTCCTCAGAGCAGGCATGGCCTTGCTGCTGAATGTGCTTGTCCGTTTTCTGAGATTCAGTGGCCCACTCTGTGCTGTTTTAGTATTAGGGCACAATCCCTGAGCATTCCCTTCTGGTATTTCATGGAAAAAGAGTTGAGGGGGCACTTACTCATTTTTGCCCGTCCATATGGCTGGACTTAGCTCCATTTTTTCTGTCTCAGCAAGGCAGTGCTTGGGGACATATCCTGCCATGGAAATAAACGCTGGTTGGGAAGCTGGGAACTGGGCACAGGAGAACAGGGACAAGAGTTTTCCATGGATACCCTCTCAGATGTTCATCACTGGGTGATTCAGAGTCGTTCCTCCACAGCTGGACCAGTTGCCTGGTGCCATATGAGACCCTTTTACCCAGGAGTGTTTTAGTATGGTGCAAGCAGTTAGCTGTCCCTGGCTGCCTTGCCAGTACTGCCAAGGGCTTCCAGTTTGTGGGGGTGCATTTGGACCAATGACAGGGCCTTCCACTCCATCCTCCTTTCTCTAATTTTAGCCTTTTCTGTAGTAGAGGAAGTGCTGTCAGTCTTTTAATAAATTTCCTTTCTTTTCTTCCTGCTGTATAAGAACAGAAGAATATATGACCACAAGGCACCAACCTGTTTTAATTCAGTCAAAATACTTCCCTCTGGTGGTGCTGGTGTTTGTTAGGGTATGTGATAAAGGCTCACCCCTTCCCACACAGAGGGACACGGTGAGAGAGGTCAACAGGGGAGCCTGAGTGATCCAGTCAGAAACGTGAACCTCTGCCCTGGTCCCCCAGAGCTGTCCTGGGAGTATCAACCCCACAAGGCAGGTGATACTCAGCATCATGAGTCCCAAGAAGCGTGACTTTCTGGGGCACTGCATAGACTTGGTGGGGTTGTCCCAGCTGTGGGGGATAGGACTCATTATGGGATGTTGGGAGGAGTGCTCTGGGGTTGTGCAAGACTTATGATGGGATGCTTAAGGGAGATACCAAGTGTGGGAAAGGGAGTGGATTGGGGAAGAACAAGCATGATGTAATAGCAGGATAAGGGGATAAAAGGGGCCAGATGCCTATGGACAGTTTGCTGGTTGGTACATTTTTCTGGCCGTGCCCTTTGCCCAGTCAGTGTGGTCTGTCCTGTCATCCCATTAAACTTCATTTCTCACTCCTTTCCTGCATATAAGCTGTCTGTTCTCCATGCATCAGGAGGAAATGTGACTGAATTTGTTCCTCTGCCTTGAGGGTGGATGAGTTTCCGAGGCTGTCTCACAGCAGGAAGAGGGGATCAGAGTCACTGGCAGAGCAGCTGAGCTGCTGGTGGTCAGAGTGGGGCTTTGTAGCCAAAGCTTTCTCACTGGGAACATATTTTCTATTGTTCTGATCCAGTTTAATTCACTGAATCGCAATTAAAAAGATAAATTTCAAATATAGGCAATGTAACAGCTGACACCGTCAAGGCAATTCCTGGGTAGAGCAGGTGGTGTTTGAGGCCCAGCATTTCTGGGGTGTGCTTCCAAGAAAGCTATGATTCAGGTCTCCCTTCAAGGAGGGAGACTTGCCATTGCACATGCTCAATCAATGTGCTGCTTGGATGCCTTCAGCACTTTTCCTGGAGTCCCCTCTGAACCCCTTCTAAGTGGAAGCTGGTGATTTGAACCTGCACATTTCCTTCCTGCAGACGCTATCAGACCTCTCAGGTCTATGGTTCCCCTCCTATGATTCCCCACCAAATACTCAGCTGTCTTCTCACCTGCTTCCCAGCCTCCAGGTTCCAGCCTGTGGCTCCTCACCCTAGGTATTGGTGGTGGGACAATGGAGGAGATCCTGTGCAGAGGTGGGGTTTGCTGCTCAGAAAGGAGGAGCCTTGACAGAGAGGACTTTCTTCAGCTAGGACCTGTGTCCTGCTCCTGTCCCTTCCCCTGAGCAAGCCTGCAGCAGGCTGACCTCAAGCAGTGCCTGGGGTATCAGGCTGGGACCCTATGCCTTCAAAATCTGAACTAGGTCACCTGGGTGAGGCAAACACGATTGTAACTAAATCTTCTTTTGTTTTGTTTGTTTGTTTTGACCCAGTATTCATGGGCAGCAACCTTACAATTTTTTAGAGCTCCAGAGATTTTCATATCTATTTTCTGCCTGTATTTCCTTGAAGTTCTGAAGCCTGTGTTTTTGTGCTTGGCTAGCACGAATGTGTGCTGCAAGGCTTGCGTGGGGGAAACTTTCTGACAAACTGAAATGTATGTGAAGACTGCAGCTGGCTCCCACTTGCTTCATACTTTGTTCTTGGTTTTTTATGCAATGGGAGTGCCCTACAAGTGAAAACCACTCAGCTATCAGTGAGGTGAATTAGAGGCTGCGGATGAAAAGGGAACTGAAAATTACCTCTGTTAGATTGGTTTCTAACCTGAATGCTGGTCTTGCAAAAACATGTACAAATGAAAAGTGCTTGCTTAAGGTGGAGGGATGGCCAGGTTAAAGGCTTCAGAGCTGCCAGGGGTTTATTCTTTGTTTCAATGTCTCTCACCTTTGCCTAGCAAAATGATGCTAAGATGTATATTAAGGTATGATTTATGAGACAACATGTTGCATGCATTAAAGAAGTTCAAAGCTGTAAATGTTTAAAGTATATGTCTCTGACATTAATGCAAACAAGTGCACATAATTAATAATGGAAATATAGAAAACATTGTGTTTTTATGTGAACAGTTAAATACCTTCTTCTGAATTCCTTAAATGCTTTTGATCTATTTATGGAATATTATTTATTGTTTTTATCTTTAATTAGTTCACAATGAGCTCATGATTTGGCTAATTTTCCTCTTACTCATTTAAACTATAAATAGAAGGATAAAGTTGCTAATTTAGGTGAATTTAAAATCTCCTTTTCAAAATGTCATTTGAGCATATAAAAAAAAAAGAAACAAACAACAAACCCCCTCAAACCTCCAAAACTAAAGTATATGTCAGTGATACATTCAGATAAAAAGCCATAAACCCTTTTTTTATAATTCAGGATATGAAAGTTTGTACCTCCTTTCCATGAACAGAAGTGATTATTTCCGTACACTCACCTTTGGGATTATTGTTTACTCTCTTAAATGATTTCATCTGCAAATTTAATTATGGTTCCCATCTGGCATTTCTTATATAATGCTGTGCTTTTGCTTTAGTGCACTCATTAAGGTAATTATAATTCAAAGTAATTTCTGAAAATAAGCCCGCATGCAACTACTACGTTCCTAAAACTTTATTGGTGTTTGTATCTATGGTACTAAAGCTGCCGGGACTAACAGTTCTGCAGTGCGTGGCTTTTTTTCTGTCTGTTAAAATGCTCTTGCCACTTGTTATTTCAGACTTGTTTCCTTGATTGTCTAGGGCGGAAAAATAACAAGGACTGCTAAGTGGATTGAAAGGCACTGGAAATGCCCTACAATCTTTTTAAAAGCAAAAAAAGCTTTTCAAATCAAATAACTGACTGCTTTTAAATCCAGCTGTGAGATCTCATAGTTAGAGCCAGTATCTAGAGAGCCCATGACAGAAAAGATAGCTATGCCAGTAGTGCTGAATTTCCTCAGTGGTTTTAACCAGTCCTATTCCTAGAGATTCATGAGCAGTTTCTCCCTTCATCTCATGCCAGTTTCCAGCTGGTAGTTTAATATCTTGAGTTACATGAGTTAGTTTAATTAGTAAATCGCTCACATTATCTCCCCAGATGAAGACTCCTATAAAGGGATTGTGTGGTAGCTGCTGAATAGACAGCAAAGAAAAATCCATTAAAAAATTCCCACTGGAAAAAAAGACCAGGATTTGTCTAAATTTTTCTGATTTGTCTTCCCAAGTGTGCCTTCACATTTTTGTCTGTTCAGTATTTCCTTTCTTACAGATATGAAACTTCATCCTGTTCTCTTCACTCTGTTTCAGCTACCTTTCATAGCATCATAGTATGCTTGGAATGGACCTTAGAGATCATCTACTCCCAAACCCCCCTGCCCAGAGCAGGGACACCTCCCACTAGACCAGGTTGCTCAAGGCTTTATCCAACCTGGCCTTGACAACCACCATGATTGGGGCATCCATAACCTCCCTGGGCAACCTGTCTCAGTGTCTTACCACCCTCACAGTAAAAAACCTTTTCCTAATATCTAATCTAAATTTCCTCTCTTTCAGTTTATACCCATTACTCCTTGTCCTACCACTACAGTTCCTAACAAAGAGTCCCTCTTCAGCTTTCTTGTATGCCCCCTTCAGATACTGGAAGGTTGCTATGAGGGCCTCACACAACCTTATCTTCTCCAGGCTGAATAGCCCCAGTTTTGTCAGCCCGTCCTCAGAGGGAAGGTGCTCCAGTACTCTTAGCAGTTTTGTGGCCCTCCTCTGGACCTGTGCCAACAGTTCCATGTCCTTCTTATGCTGGGGACCCCAGAACTGTAAGCAGTACTCCAGGCAGGGTCTCACAAGAGCAGAGTAGGGATGGGGTGGAGTAGAGCAGTTCCTTTGAACTGCTGACCACACTCCTTCCATCACTACCACACAACTGGGTAAGTCTTTTGAGAGAAGAGGAGCTTAGAAAACAGATTGCTATGTTACAGATAAACTTTGCCTGTCAAATCTACAAAGTATGAACAAAATGTGAGAAAAATTATGGTAATACTCTCTTTTCCAGAAAAGAGTCAACTTTCATTTTTATGCCATGAATTCCTCAATTGCAGCTTTGTGGTTTGATTTCTGAGACCTATACCTCATGAAAAAACACATTCATGAGAAATTGTCTTACCTCTTAGAGACATTATTTTTCCTTTGTACCTCAGAGTGGGTATGGTAATATCACAAAAAACTGAAACAACAATTCCTCCACTAGCAGCTTGCAGAAATACCTTCTTTCCATAAATCCAGCCCTTTGCCAAGTCAGCAATCAAGCCAAAGGCAGTTACCTCTACCCCAAAATAACAATATATTAATGGATGCAGTCTTGAATGCATACAGGAGAATTTAATCCTTGAAAGTTTAATCTTTTGCAATGAGATCAGGGCATCAGAACTCATGAAGCTGAGAATACACACAGACATATGACATTCATCACTGGAGGTATGAGTTGAATATGTATTGGACAAAAGGGTGTTATCAACAAATTCAGCATTGATGAAAACTTTGCACATAAGTTATTTATTTCTGAGACAATGCTATCTCCCTCATTTGGATGAGTAATTGTAAGCAGTTTCTCTGTGAAATGCTGTTATGGTTGATGTATTTTACATCCAGAAAAGTGCATTATATTTTTATATTTCTTCTTTGTGTGGTACATTCTCAAATAACTTTTCTTCATTTCCCTGTAGCTCTCATTGAAATTTCTATCATGTTTAATTTAATGCTGTAATCTCTAAAGTACTATTAAAAACAGCCAACACAAATATGTATCAACATTAAAAAAACCCAGTTTCTGGTGAGGTTATACTCCTCATATTACTAGAACAAATTTGACTGTCAGAAGGAGACATTTCTTTGGCTAACTGTTGCCTCACATTATATGGTCAAATTGTGGCAATATTTAGCGGCTTTTAATAATCCACTGGTTTATGAATGGAGGAACAAAACAGTCAAACACATGATGAAAACTACTGATCTTGTAAAAATGTTTTTCTTTGAGTCATCTCTTTTTAATTTTTGATTTTTTTTTCAGAGGTACTAGCTGTAATACTATGTTTAAAAGAAGTCTTCAGAACGTATAATTTCAATTACTTTGTAATAAATGAAAGAGAACATATTTGAAGAAAGGTAAGCCCACCAAGGCCCCTTGAAGATGAATTCTTCAGCTATCCAGGCTGTTCAAATCCTGTGCAATGCTGGCAGCCTCTTATGTGTGGTCTAGGAGAGCTGGAACCCCAGAGAAAGCTGCACAGGGTCCTCACTGCACTCTTGAATTATGTAAATCAAAAGCCCAGGCATGGCAGGGTTCTCATCACCTATGGAGACTGGTGC
This sequence comes from Acanthisitta chloris, assembly GCF_000695815.1. Taxonomy (NCBI): domain Eukaryota; kingdom Metazoa; phylum Chordata; class Aves; order Passeriformes; family Acanthisittidae; genus Acanthisitta; species Acanthisitta chloris. The sequence goes on from NW_008659074.1 coordinate 34,250, forward strand.
ATGGGATAACATTTCACTTCACTAGCTACACCCTGGTAAACATCCAGCCTTCTTAGTTCATTGAAGGACCAGGGTGTTTTGGCAGTGAGTTGTAGACCAGAAGGATTACTCTCCTGAATCTTAAAGGAATCCTAGTGAAAGACTTTAGTAGGGGAGGACCACATGCACAACTATAGCTTCAGCCAGAAACTGCCTTCCTCTTAAATGACCAGTGGACAGACACTTGGGTGATAGGCAGCATAGATGCAACACTCATGTTTTTCAACACCTTTGATTTACAGAGACAGTTTATCCTGCCAAGGGCTTGTACTTTTCCACTAATAGCCAAATGACAAGATCAATGTTGTCAGAAGGCCAACTTTTATATAACAACCTCCCACATGGTAAGAATATGAGAGTTACCATTCTGGGCTAAACCTAAGGTCTTGTTTCTGAACACAGTCCAGTGGATGTCTTGGGAATAATATGTTACATAACAAGGCAATTGTATTGTGGTATTTTCTGTCTGTACTTCCCCAGCCTCTGTTTTGCAGTCTATATAATATATATTATACATATATACAGTAATATTTAATGCTTTTGTTCTTGACTAACTTTTAAGATTTCTCTTGAATCCAGCCTGCTAGAGGAAGGTTACATGGTATTGGTCAGTGACAGACCATCTAGATGAGCAGTGAGATTTATATGTTGTTTCACTCCATCCAGTGTATGGCTGAACTGATTTACCCTCCATTTCTCCAAAAGAACTACTCAGTCTATCTGCACCATTTTCAACCAAGTCACAGCAGCATCCATGGTCACTGGTATAGATTCAGTCAATATAGAATGAACACAGAAATTGATATAGAAATACCAAATAGAAGTAGTGCTGATCTGGATACAGAGTATCTCATGTTGTATGGACCTTGATGCCCTCATTTGTTCACTTCTATGGTGGCACTCTGTTCCTCTTTCCCCTTTCTATAATTGGGTAGCTGTGTGGGTGAAGAGTGCATGGACTGTGACTACATGCAACCCACACTGTTTCTCTCCGATGTCAGCTATTGGCCTTGGTGCATTTCTGCACAGCAATGGTACAGTTCAGTGTAGTCTGAATGTTTCAGAATGGCCTGTGCCTTTCTGGGTGACAACAGGCTGACAGATCCACTTCTGCAAATGATCTCCCACCTCTTAGTCCCATTACTTTCAGGCCCTCAAAATAGCGAGGTAATCAAGAATTGGGTACCGAGGGTGGGAGTTCTTGTTGGCCTTACTTCTCAGGGACAGGCAGTTACTGGGCAGTGGCTCACAGACAGCTGTTCCTGGTAACTGTTGGAAGGTGTTGCCCTGAATCTGGTGCAAAATATTCTTCTGTCCTCTTTCAAGTAACCAATGTGTGGCAACTGCTGGCCTTTAGCCACAACTCTTCCCTCTGCACAGGATTCCTGTGTAGATCTGTTTGGAGAAGACATCTGTGGGTTTGAAGATTCCCACTCTTGATACCCAGAAGTGGGAATACACAGACTCCAGAAAGTGCTTTTTTTTCTGGTCCCTGAAGATTTAACACAGTTTTTATTGGATATGCCTTTCAAGCACCTCTCTTCAGGATTCTGCTAAAAAGACTTAGCAGATCAGAAAAATACATGAACACAGGAACCCTAGGACTAAGCCCAAGCCCTGCCAGAGACTGGGAAGGGCTGAGCTTTGAGCTTAGAAGACCTCTCTACCTTGTGCTGGGCACACAGCCCTTCAGAGTTTTTTCCTCCTGCTCTTAGGGTTCAGATCTCTCCCTGACTTTCCAGAGCTATGTCTGGTATCACAGTAACAGGCCATGAAGGAAAGTGAGAAAGAGTAATATCTTCTTATAGACAACACCCAGTCCCATGTTACACAGGCAGGAACTTCTGCTGGTCCCAATGGCACGGTCCCACAGACGGGTGACCGTGCAGCTGTGCTAGACCCTGGGGAGGAATAAATGAGGGCTGGTATGGGTGTCCATCCTCGGTTTGCTGGCTGGCCTTGTCCCCCTTGTCCCACAGAGTCATGTGAATCATGCCACAGGTGAGTACCCCTGCCCCATGCCAAAGTATTGCCACCAGTTCTGCCTAGTCCACGTCATTTCTCATTATGTAGCAGCATCAAAACTAGGTCCTACTCAGTTCTGGATCAAGCTGTTTCCTTCTTTTTTTCCTGTTAAAGGATCTTTTTGAGTGGAGGTGTTATAAAGTAGTAAATCCTCTAGATGATGTGTAATCCTAAATTGTTTTGGGGTGATTAAAGACCAAGAGACAAAGTGCTGATATGGGAACAAATTCTGTCTCTTTTTCTCTTTTGTATCAACAAGATATTAAAATGCTCTGAAAGACCATGGCTTAGTTCTGAAAAACAAACTCACAAATACTGAATAATGTCAGGCTTGTGATATATAATAAAATTCAGCATTTTTACATGGCTTTTTTTTCCTCCTGGAGAAATGATACACCATACCAGGTGAGAATACAATGTGGTAGAATTAAAAGCACATGAGAAGCCATAAAAATAGCTCTTCCTAACTTGCATGTGCATGAATATACAACCGTTTTTTTTACAATCTCTTTTTTTTTAGTATATTTTCTAAGTGTATGGCAAAATATTTATTTGGATTACAGTAATGCCCAGAAGCCCCGGCTTGGATAAAACTTATTTACTGTGTTATAGATCAAATACATAGTCTTTGCTATCAGAGTGAAAATTGTTTGATCTAGCACAGCAAAAGGCCACTGAGGTCAGAGGACAGCAGACAGCAATAATCCATATATCACTGTCCTATCCCAACTGAAGGCACCTGTCTGCAACTCTAGCCTACCAAGCTCCAATGCAATTTAGCTCTGCAAAACAGTACTTTTTCCCAGATAGAAACATGATGTAGCCAGTCCTGAATAATTCATGTAGTCCATACAGACTCCTGAAACCCAACATATAGTTCACAGTGCTTTACAACCCTTAAATCCTTTGTATATTGAGTATGTACAAAACTACATAGAGAAGCTGAACAGCTTTATATATTATGTTTTAAATGACATTTTTCTGATTACTATTTCACAATTTCTAATTTATGAGAATAGCTTCTCACCACTGCTTAATCACTACTAGTGATTAACCAGTAGCAATTTCTCCTTCTTTTCTCTTTTCTACTATCCAATTGCAAAAAGTGTAATAGAAAGATTTTTCCATAGCCTCTCAGTATACATGTTCTCTGATCATCACTGTTTGCCACTGATTACACTTGCCTGCTTGTGATGTGAGAATGAGAGATGCATCCTCAATTAAAGAAAAGAAGGGAAGAGCTCAGCAGTGTAGGTAAGTAGAAGAGTTTTCCATAAAACTGTTCTCATTTTTAAGAATGTCTCACCCAAAGTGTGTTAATTAGATAAATCCTCTTCTCTGTTTTAAACAACTTCGAACATAGTTTGAAGCCATTGTCAAGAAAGTCCAACTCACTTTACCTGCATGTTTAAAATAACATTGTATTGTAAAAGGGAAAGGGACATCCATCTCCTCATCGTGCCTGTGTTGTGTGTATTAGTCAATGCCCTCTCTAACACCCTTTCCAACAAGAAATGATGTTGCAAACACATCGATTGCCATTCTCTGGCTCATTATTCAGTGTGTAGCTGTTTCGTGTCCCTGGAGAGACAAACAAGTCCCTTCATGCAGCAGCAAGTCTTCTAATCTGTTTTCTATGACATCTCTTGTTTGTTTTTACAGATATATTTAGTTCTGAAAGAAGTTTTTTTCCTCTTCATAGTTATCATTTTCCAGGATCCTATCTGACTGCAACATAAGCACATTCATTCCTTAGATACATTTCTGCAGTGTTAAAAAACTCAGAGGAAGGACACTACATTTATACTTTTGAATGTATACTGAGAACACTTTTCTCCACAGTAAAATCTGTTCTTTTAAAATTAGTGCTTAAGAAGTAATTATTTTAGTATAATTACTAGGAATAAGCAAATAAACCCTTGAAAAAAATAAATTGGGGTATACTTGTGTCACTAATTAGCCACTTGGCAGCCATCAGAGATCATAATTTTCACCTCTGTAAGCAATGACTGGTATTTTAGGAGGCATCTGAGCATCCTAGCAATGAACAGATGAACAGATACTAAAGCACAAATGTGTTTCCTGAAGTGTAACAAAATGCAAAGTTGCAGAGAAGCAGAATAATTGGTTGGTTAGTTACGATACATTGCTTTACAATTTCCATTCTCAAAAACAGTTTGACCTTGTTTTAAAGCAAATACCACATCCAAACTAGACACATATATTATTTCTTTTACATATTATATACTTATCTCAGGTCTCCTTGGAATTAAATATTTCAGAAATTTCAACAAGTACTAGAGAGAAACCTGCTTTGTATAGTTCTGTTTAGAAACCAACATCAAGTACCTTATCAGCTGCAGTCAAATTTACTACCTGAATTCAGCTTTATAAGGGAACAAATAGCACTCAAATCAATGTCTGAATCAGGACCAGAATTCTAGGTACAGTCATATGCACATGAGAATATTCAGTGTGTAAACAACTGCTATGCCATAGACATGTCCTTAACATTACTTAAAAGATTTAATTTGCTTTTAATAAACTGAAGGAATCCATTAAAGGAATATTGAATAGATCATTAGTAGTATGGCATAAACTCTGTGGGATAGGTATATTTTTAGTACCATCCACTCCTTTCAATGATCTTTCTTATTTTAATCAAAAGAGACTCATTAAAGCTGCTTGAAGTCATACAGTCCTAAGAGTGAAGTTGGGTGTTGTGCTTTACGTCTTTCAATTTATTTGAGAGGAGAATGAAGATTTCTCACTGGTTTGACAGTCCACCTCTTGTCCAAGCTTCAGTAGAGTGAGAGCATTATGCTTTAATCCTCTAGTATTGTGGTCATTATGGGCAGTTTAATTTCCTCATAAAAATCCACACATTCTTAAGCAATATTGAAAATTTGAAAAAGTGATTAAAAATGCAAATTACAAAGTAAAATCAAGTATCATTATATTATAATTATTGAAAAGCTCTCAATTGTTACTGAGCAGGTCCAGAGCATGGAAGCTCAGACTTCTACTCTCAGCTTTTTTGTTTTTTACAGAAATCATGATTTCAATTCCAGTGCTTATTGACCCATTTATTAATCTCTTAGTATCATTATTCACCTTGTGTCAGAACAAGATGTTATCTAAAAGCAAGCTAGTTTTATTTTGCTTTTTAGCTTGTATAAATATGCTGTTAATTCAATGTCATTGTTGTTCTCTGTCAAACATTAGTAGGCTGAAATGAAACAGCCAACTAGTTTTCTTGAAGACTGTTCAGGGTACCTTATGATGGAGTATGGAATTGTTTCTCTAATGTGCCATTCAAAAGCAGAACAGATGCTGATGGAGACTGCAGTTCTTCTTTTTCATATCAGAGAAGTCCTTTGAAGGCAGTTATAAAACACAGTTTGGACAACTGGCTTATAACACAAATACGAAACCTCAATAAAGCAAAGAAAAGCAGGAGAGAAAATACAGAACAGATTTTGAAAGCCCAAACATTGTTTTTGGTTGGTGAGATGCAGCTAACTAGAAGAACTGAAGTTAGTTTTCATTTCTTCTTTGTCTCTTCACACATACACAAGGTATTTGTCAGATTCTTGGCTCTTACCATGAAGTAGGTAGTCCAGAGACTTTATCAGATGTATTCCACTGTGTGATGCTTCATTAAACTCCCAAGGCAAGCAAAACCTTGTTCTGTGTTGAAAGTGGCTTTCCTAAAATGAAGAATATCATCAATTAGGATGGGATACTTTGGAGGTTTAGGGAGGAAACTGCTTACTGGTGGGGCCTCTGAAAGAAGCACAGTGTTGGGTGCTGAGGAATTGGTCTGGGAATGTGCAGCTGTGGACAGATACCCAGTGCAGAGTGCTGAGACCTGTGTATTGAAATCAGTCTCCTTCTCAAATTTAAAACTTCAATATTTCACAACCTTTAGTTTTGTTTTGCATAGAAACATGGGTGAACTGGCTGAAAAATTTTGAAAGACACTAATCTACTCCATGCTTATAGCCTCATGTTTTTCCTAGGACTTTGGTACTCAGGCATGAAGTGCAGACTACCAGAACAATGTCCTTGTAAAGATACAGAGAGTCTACCAACCAAGAAGACTGAGGAGCATCACAGAGTAAAGGAGAAGTAATCCATAAGCTTTCTTTCTTTGATAAGTGTGCAGACACTGGAGTTCTCATATAGGAAAACCCTCCCACAATTTAGGTGGAAGGAACATCAGTGAAGGAGTCAATTGTGGGAACAGGCTATGGTAACAGATTGGTTCTTGGTTAAAAGTTCTTAACTGACTGGCTTTAAGATAAGCCACTCCATGGAGTAAACTAATCAATTTATCAACTTCTAAGAGGACATGCCCCTGGCAAGGGACCATCTCCATGGTATGGCAGTTTGTGGAGAGCAATAACATACAGTATTTTATATGATTACTTCATACTGAGCATACAAACCAAAATAGCAGTTGTCTGAAATGGTTAACACATTCTGTGAAAAAGAACCATTGAAAAATAAATCTGATCTATTGGAGCCTATTATAACACCCGTATCCTCACAGAACAGAACAGATTTGCACTCTCACCGCCATCTGGAGTGGAATTATGTTGGTAGTCTCTCAAAAATACAAATTAACTATTTCATGCATTTCTATAGTGCAATCTTTTCCTTTTCTGTTCATGTGTCCTGTTTGGTTAAGCATGACAACTTTAAAGTCATTATGTAGATGTTGCATTTGTTTACTGTAGAGATCAGAAAGCGTAGCAATGTTTGTGGAACAGATACATGAAAGATGAAAGATAATTTAAAAAGAGTCTCTCCCTGTCATTAAGTTGATGGCCTTTACTAAGACATAACTGTAATATATGCTGCTTAAACTTCCTAAATTATATAGTCTTACAAGTAAAATTAACATCAGGTATGTACGATCAGTCTTTTGCAGGTGTTTAAAATAACATGCTTAACATGAAAATAATAGAAAAAATCAGTTAAAACTAAAGAATATCTTTTTTACTGCTGGAAGGGAGCCCACAGTAGGTCATGTAGTTGCTCAAATTGGTTACTACAATTACTGTTCAATTTTAAAGCAGGCCTGCATTTGATTTACGAATAAAAACCGTGAGGTTTTCTCTTTCTCGCCGATTTGTTATTTACAACAAGTTGTGGAATAGTTTTGCATACATAAATTTCAGACTGAAGGCTGTTTGTGAAATGCTCACTTCAATGATTTGGTAATTGTGATTCATGTTTTGTGGCCAATCATTCAAAGCACCTGGCATTATTCCCCTTCTGTGAGAGAAAGATATAAAATGGAGAATGTATAACTCACTTTCTGAATTGATGGAAGAAATAGAACTAAAATTTATGAAAACATCATGTTTCACAAATTTTTAAAGATCATTTGATGTGTGATATGTTCATAGAAACCAGCAAGACCATAGAAATAAGATAATAAATATTTTATCATTTGTCCCCAAAAAATCCAAAGGTGACATGTTTTGCTCTGGGTGGTATCAAAGTCTGCATTGGTGAAGTCTTCTCATTCCTTAAGACTCTCAGATTTTTTCTGGTTTATGCCATGAATGACTCCATCCGGAGGACATGAGCTACATGGAACTGGAGTTAAAAGGATGTCTTGTGAGACATCCAAAATATGCCCAGATTAATTCCATCAATGTTTATGCATTCAATTCTTGGATTTACTTGCACTAAGGAGGACTCAGAGAACTGAAGAAGTATTTTGAATTCACTGAGCAAAAAAAAAAAAGTCTAAAAATGTTTTTAATTATTATTTCCAATTCAATAAATCTTCCCAAAAAGGACCATCATCATTTTCCCAGACAGGATCATAGCTCTCCAGCTGCAGCCCAGTTAGATTGATTCAAAGCAGTTCTCTGGATTCAGAGTGAAGAACTTTTCTGAAATCTGTGTGTTGAATGGTTAGACAATAAACTTAGTGCCAAAAATGGCTCCAGAACAATGATTGATCTCTCCATGATTTTGAGTTCTAAGATGTAATTGTCTAAACGGGAGCTAGTCACTTCAGCCAATGGAGAATAATAGACAATTCTATTTTAGACATCCTATTTTAGATGAAATCACTGTGTGGAGACCTTAAGGTGATCAGTGTCAGTCTAAGGTTCTCTACATTTTGCTTATTTAGGGTTAGGTTAGATGACTCTCACTCCTGGCTGCAATATAGCTCACCCATTCTGGAAGTTCTGCTTTTTAAGGCAGCAGATTAGACCCTCAGCTTTTTCAGGCTTTTTCATCAGTACTATGTAGCTGCCTCAGGCACATCAATGCTCTCCCAGAGTCAATGGCAAAATAACCTTTGTTCTAAGTTACTGAGCACAGATTGGACATACTCTTTCCGATTTAGTTATCTTGCTTTAGGAAGGTTATCTCTTCAGATTTGTCTGGTTTTCAAGTTGCAGGTGAATTAAACATTTCTGTACAGCATTATATAATACAGGGTTTGCAGAATTCCCTGGCTGCCTTTTATGAGGAACTCAAAAGACCAATCCCACTCTGCAGGTACCAGAATCAAATGATAGTTTTGTCTTACTTCAGAAGGAACAGGACACACATGCGTTAATAAATGTGCTGTCATCATGCTGGCAGATATGCATTAGTAATGCATGAATAACATGTCAAATCCTAACCAGATGACCTGATGGAGTATTGCAGCTTAACCTCCTTCTCAGATCTTATGTCAGTCAGAGACTAATGTACTTACACTCCAGAGCAAAGCCCTTCAAATAGCATTTCAATCAGGAAGCCTGCAACGGCAGGAAAGAAATAGAGTCTGGCAAAGCTTTTGTTTCTAATTGAGAAACCAAGTACTGATGTGCTATCCATGACCACCAGTATTGTTTACAGGCTTGGTTGCTGTGGTGATAGCATCATATGAATACTGCAATTGGGACTGAATCCTTCTGGCAGCAGAATTGGTTTTGAAGCAGCCTTTAATTGCTTGTTTACAAAATACTTTATAGTTTTCTGAGCACAAACCCCAACAAAATAGGAATAGACCTATAGAAAGTCTCCAGCATTGCCTTTTTCTGTAGAGGAGAGAAATTGATTCCAAATTACAGAGAAGGGAAAGGGAAGGGAAGGGGAAGGGAATGGGAAGAAGAAGACAGGAGGGGAGGGAAGGAGAGGAGAATTAAAAAAGCGAGCTTAAGCAGATAGTCACTGGCATGTCTGCTCCTTACCCACGGCTGCACAGGTGGGAGCTGTAGAGCTGTCACTCTGCTGCCAGACCCCAGAGCAGCCCTGAGATGCCATATGAGAGAGCCCTCTATAAGTTGCAAGCCTGCAGCCCCTCTTCTTTAGCCATGGTTTGGTGTGACTCCAGAAATGTTAAGAAGTGTCAACACACTCATTGAATCAGAAAACAAGGTCCAGCAGGAA
>NW_008659074.1:43746-48178 GCF_000695815.1 Acanthisitta chloris
TCTAAGGTCTGGGTGTCAGCTCTGAATCTCCTCTGCAGCTTCTAGAAGGGATATAAACCCATCCTGCTAGTCATTGGAACTCATTGATTGAGGCTTCTTTCAGCAGTTAAATGCTGCTGCTCTTCCAAAGACATTTTGAGCACCAGTGCTGGCCATTGCTAGCATACTCCGTGAAGGACAGGAATATGCCTGTCATATTTTCTATAGCTTGAATATGCATGAGAAATGTATTTCATGGGCTACAATCCCTTCCCTTAGGTGGCAGGAGTGGAACCAATAGAGAAAGTTAATAGCCATGTTTTGTGGTTTCCCTGTCCTGTCTGGATTGCACAGCATAAAGCCCATGTCAGAAACAACCAGCTGGTTCACTAATATGAATATGTGTTTTCTTTTTCTCTCAACCCCTTATCACAATGCTGAGACAGTGTGGCAGATACTAACACTTCTCAGATATCTGAAGCAAACCTACCACTTAGCTTTTGCCCTGATGTGAAATTTGGCCCAAGTGTGCAGCAACAAACTTAAAATATTCTTTCCACAATGTTTTTAGAAGCCTTTCCTTGGAAAAGAGCCTGTTTTCTGAGTGAGAATGGAGGAGGTGAACCTGGCAGAGCAGTAACCTGTTTCTGCAATGCTATGAGTGTTCAGCTGTTAGGCATTTTAAACAAATGCTTCAGATCTTATTATTCCAGAAAGGAAAAAAAAGATTTTTTAAAATGTGAAGAATTGTTATTCCATTTCCAAAAGGAAAGTATACATCCAGCTGCAGAGATATTTCCCTCACTCAAAACCATATCTTGTCCAGATCTATTAAAATTTTCAGGTGTTTGAGTTTACATACCTAACCTGGTAAACCAGTATCTGACATGAGTAAATTTTTAATCCTTGCCCAGAGTACACGATGAAGTGAATATCAAAACAGTTTGTACCTTGCATGGGAGTTGCCATATGCTGGATAGTTGGAAACATTTAGTATCTGAACCTGGATTTCATATTCTGGACTAATTTTATCTCTTCTATAGTTTCTGACTCTTTTGCTTTTCTTAGCCCAGGCCTAAACTATACTTCAGTCTTTTAAGATTTTATTTTTTCTTTTAATTATTTTTAGAATTAGCCAACTACAATGTATTTTCATCTTGCCTTCCTTACTCAGATTCCTAAATGTCTTTTCTAAAATCTTCCCGTAAATTGTCAGATTGTATTTTACCTTGCTAATTGGACACCTCTACATGGGAAGGTTAGGTGAGGAAATGAAATTGGGAAAAAAAAAAGCACATTGCACTGGCTAGAACTGAATGTGTAAATATGCTTTATCACTTAGCACATTCAGATTCTAGAATATTTGTTCCCTGTTCTAGTTCAGTGGCGTTGAATACATCCTTAGAGGCGCAGGTAGCCTAGTGGAGGCTCTTCCACAGTTTTGGGGGGCTGGCTGGGAAAAATGAGGAACAGCAGAGGGAGCTGAGGATGTGCAGAACAGCTCCTCCTGCATGACTTATGGGGGTGCTTTTCACTGGAGTTATTTAATGACCACTTGGTTTTGCTTCACATACTGGGCTTGGGTTGCAGGATGCCATGTCAAAAGCTGTGGCTTATTGCATCACATATAGCATTTTCTGCTCCTGAAAAATGCTATTGTGTGACTTTCTCTCCTGTTATTGCATGTGTACTGTGTTCTCCTGCTTATTACTTACGTTACTAGTGCCTGCACTATAGACCACAACATTCTAGCATGAATCCTCTGAAGGAACAGGTCTCCCTGACAAATGTAGCTGTGATCTGAGGCATGTGAAAATGCAGGTGAGAAAAACACACTTGATCTTCAGAAACTGAAAAGATAATGTGAATGGAAGCCTACTATGGATAACTGAAACTGTCTCTACCCACCAGCTGGAGACAGGCCTGCAGTTTGTGATGACATGTGTGATAGGGAATGTAAGCAATGGTTACTGAAGCACTGAATTGTCATCAGAAAGAGACATTCTTGATGCAGAAAGATACTGCATAAATCATACCCATCATTTTTGCACCAAATATTTTGCTTACTCTTGTGTTGAACTCCAAGTACATTAAATAATCGATAATGAAATCCACTAGATCTGAACCAGACTGAAATTCCTGGTGATAGGTGAAAATAAGAGCTGTTTTCTTTTTTTTTTTTTTGGCTTGTGTATTGTCACATCTGTTCTACGACTTCTCCTGCTGGACAGATGATGAGAGCATTCGCAGCATAATGGAGCCTCTGAATTGTAGTGCTAGCCAGTGGCACTTTGTTAGCTCAGCCTGCCAGTAATTCCATTGTGATGCTTGGCACAAGCAAACTGGATTCATTTCCATATGGAATGAGGAAGACGGGTAAGACAGGCCATTATCTGGGTGTTGGTTTTGGTCCCTTTTGTGGCCCAACCACATATCCAGCTTTCACAAAACAAAACCTCTTTTAAGAGACTGTTGGCTGGAAAGTGGGCCAAATTCATCCTGGTGTAATTCCATTACATCAGTAGATTTACCATGGAGAACATGTCACATTTTTCCTACAACAAATCTCTATGAAGGGTTTTTCGACAAGCTTTGCTTCTTTACTCACTTGATTTGAATATAGGGTTTTGGAGTACACATTTGGATGGAAGAATCTTTAGGAAAGGGCTGAGTTTTGACCTAGTGCAACACTTGCACAATGGGGTCATGCCTCTTGGCTTGGTTTGTGGTTCCAATTCTATGAACTATCTAAACTCAGGGGACAGGTATTTTCTCAGAATGTGTTCCTTCTTTATTTGTTGCTGAAGTCTAGTTTCCTAGTGATATAAATAGCTGTGTTACATGACAGGTCAGTTTTGACCAACTGTAAGCATATAGCTTCCAGTAATTTGGAAAACTGTTGTACTGTTGGCCCCTAATCAATGCCGTCTTTGTACCTGGGGAAGAAACACCACACACATTTCTTTTGACTTGGATTTTGTTTCTAATATGGGAAAACAGAACACAGGTTTGTGGAGTAGGTTTGTCTACATTTTGACAGTGACAGGCTGTGATTGGCAATTCTTCCATCTGTTATTTGGCAGTTCCTGCCAGGAAGAGAAGATGGGAGGGTTAAATGAGAACTGACAGCAGAAATAACAAATAGCAGCAACTGTAAATAGACTAAATCTGATCCTACTCTTTTAACTTGGTGTTTACTTCTCACAAAAAGGTTTTTGGGTTTTTTGACGCTGATCTACAGAAGAACAATGCAAATACGAAGCCACATGCTTACACATAGTTCAGGGGAGAGGCATGTCTGATGTACCAGGCTGAACAGTAGGATGAGGTATGAATTATTAGGATATGATCTAATTTGTGCAATGGAGCTATGATGCATATCAGTTAATGAGCTGAAAAGAATTTCTTCCTCTGCACTGAACTATGTGTTTTTTATTCCGTATGAGAAGATATGAAGACTAAAACACACGAGGTCAGTCACGAAAAGACACTGGTAAATCTCAGCTGAAGAATGCCAACTTCTTATTTTAAATTAAAATTAACTTTAATTTTCTCTTTCCTGTTCCACCTTCATTATTAGTTTCTTCTCATACATTCAGCATTAATAATGGCTTAATCTGTCTGATCAGGGCTTCAGTAGTAATAGCTTTTATCACTGCAGCATCTAACACATTGCAAAAGCTATGGAGAGATCCCATGGAGATTGTAACTCTGGCAGTTTCTGACATCACATTCTAAAGGCTGTAATTAATAAAATGCTAGTTTAGGACAAAAGAGCTATGATTTTATGAATGTTGTTTTACTGGGCAGCAGTTCTTAAGCAAAGACATGTTCATCTTGGAATATTTTTCCATAATTCAACATGTCTGGATTGCATAACATATTTCATACCTCAGGCTGAGTTACCAGTTTGGAACCTGAAACACAGGGTCAGCTGTAATGAGTGAAATTAGTTATCTTTTAACTATTTTCAAGCCAATTGCCTTTTTTCAGTTCTGTTGACTGTGCTCGTTTTTTATGGCAATTGCCAAGAGGATGTTCTGAATTATTTTCCATGTTCTACTGAGAAACTCTTTCAGGCATTAGGTAGTTAAAAGTCATGCACACTTCAGTGATTTCTCAGGATCTATCTCTGCTGCACAGAGTTGGAAATAGAACTGCTTTTCTGACTCAAGCCATTGGAAATAAAATGTCTGTCACAGCTTGCAGAACTACAGAGTAATACTACATGATTTACAAGCATGTTTAGTTTTATTGAAAGCTGTACAGAATTAGGGATAATTAGAGAAAAATCTTACATCTGCAGTAGTCTTTCTTTGCTTGACAAGGAAGAGGATTTCATTTTGAGAAGCTGTTACAAAGGCCTAGTTTTTTCACACTGTAACAGGCATTTAACATAACTTAGATTAACCTAACTTCAGTGGTTCAGAGAGTGATGGTGAACGGTGCCGCA
>NW_008659075.1:0-391 GCF_000695815.1 Acanthisitta chloris
CTGTGTGTCAAGTTGATATATGTTGTCCTTAAGGGGCTTTTTTTGTGCTTTTGTTCTGTTTGTGCAATAGGAATTATGTGTTTGTATGGAAGGAAAAGGAGTGACAACAGAGGGGAGAGGAGCACTGCTCCTCTCATTGTGCACCCAGGGTGGACAAAGGAGCCTTGGAACTCTTTATGCAATAAGTTAGAAACCTGCCCTAGAGTTAGACTTGAATCATGGACTGAAACAGTTAGACCATGCAAGTCGGATGACAGGAGCTTTTCTTTTTGTATATAAAGCAGTCTGGGGAAAAGTATGTGAGTTAACCAAAAGGTTACAAGCTTGAGAACAGCAATTACAGGAGGAAAAGGCAGCAGCCATCCTACAGCAACAGGCTTTGATAGCGCCT
>NW_008659075.1:495-719 GCF_000695815.1 Acanthisitta chloris
CTGCGTGGTGGTAGCAACCCCTGACTGGGATCCTGGGGTTGTGGCCAAGCCCCGGGAGACCAAGTCTGTGTAACATACTGTGCCTCGTGACACTTAGAGGTAATGATGAGGACCAAAGACATGTTGATGCCCCAGAAATTTGGATTGGACTTGACCTGATGTGCACCGGTAACATAAGGATGACGCTGCAAAATTATTGATATATAAGGCCACGCACACCTTTT
>NW_008659076.1:0-5281 GCF_000695815.1 Acanthisitta chloris
AATTTCTTTCTAAATTATGTGACTGACATACTGCAGCATGACTGTTAGAATTGTCATGGCATTTAGATCATCACTCTATTCCATATAGTTTATAGTCTTAATCCAGAGCATCTTAATCCTGTCACAGATTTTTAAAAATTCATTGGTACTAGTGCTTCATTAAATCTGCCTATTCAAGAGAACATTCTTCAGCTGTAGGAAGTCATATCTTAATCTACACACCTTTGTTCACCCTCCTCCGTGTGTGCAACAAGCTATTCACTGATGTCATTTCTCTAGAGTATAATATAAAGGATTTAAATCTCAGAATCTGTTTTACATTTCTTGCTTTGCTATTTACTTGCTGCATTATTTGACAAAGCTATCTTAACTTGCTGTGCCTTCTATTCTTTTCATCTTGCCTGTTTAGACCATAGACTCTTGCGTACAAAGCCACTACCAGAAAAAAGTCTCAATTTCTAGGGGTTTTTTTCCCAATGTAGAAATAATAGCATTCAGTAACATGAGTCCTGAATGGGTGAGAGTTTTTATATTTATTTCAATGTATATGACCACACTCAATGGAATGATTGTGCTGTTCCATACAATAAAATACTGAAAACACATCTGGAAGGTACATGGTATGATTCTTGTGGCTGTCCTGTGCAACGCCAGGTGCTGAGTTTTGATGATCCTTCTGGGTCCCTTCCCACTCAGGGTACTCTATGATTCTAAGATTCTATGAACTTTTGGCTCATTCTTTCATTATTTGTTCCACAGCTCTCATTACTTTAAATACCATTTAACTTTATCTTAAAGGCTATTTTCACTGTGAAAATACCCGACCACACATAATTTTCTCCATCTGATTTCTCTCCCCCACTTGCCATTACATGTTTTTTCCTCTTCTTCCTACTCATTTATTGTTTATCTGTTTCTTTGCTTTTCTATTCCATTGTATTGCATTTTGTGTTTGGGCAACAAGGTAAAATGACAATATTTTTGATCTCTAAAGAGACACTTTCACTTTTCCACCTCCACACAAAAAAAGAGAAATATGAACCAGCACCACCACAACAACAGAAGTCAACCTCCCTGTACATCACGTCTTCACATTCTGACCTGCTTTGAACTCCATGTAGGCAACTTTGGACTCCTCCAGCTAATGCAAGTGCAAGATGCCAGTAACATTAGGGACAGCTTTAAAGATGATAAATTGGACGAGAAATTCTTGTCTGGAAGAAATACACCATTGAGCTCAGCTAGGAAGTGATACCTATATCAGGTATTTACCTCTACCTCACACATTATTGATGAGAAAATAAAACTTGCATGAAAAGAGGCAGCGCTCAGGTCCATAGTAGCTATTAATCAACTTTTCTCACTGTGGTCAGGATCCTAGGATTACTTTTTAAGGTAAGTTTCCTGCCTGACCGTCCAAGAGCCACTCTGGCAGTCACACCACCTGAGGTAGGACTGAAGACCCTTTGCAGCAGGCAGTTCCAATGAGTCAACAGATGCACCACTTGGCTCCCTACACACACCACTTTCACACAGCCAGATGAGGTTTCCTTACCAGCTCAACCCTAGGTTTCCTATAGTAGAGTCTCAGACATCTATATACCCAAAATAACTTAATCATGGTGCAAGAACAGAATAACATCTTGAGGTGAGTACCTCTGAGGAGTGTCCCTGAACAAAGGAATCCCTGGGCTTTTATATGCTCAGCCTTAGTGTGATGGTCTGGGATCTTCCAGGTAAGTCCTCTGCTTCTGCACAGACACAACTGCACATTCATATTTGTCTCTAAATGTGTTCCATTGCTATGTAATCAAGACATAAATGCAAAGTTTAGCTATTATAAATGAGTTCGTGAGCTTGTCCTTTGTCTCATTTATTCCCTCTAACTGGTTCTAATTCTTGGCAAACATATATGTTTCCATATGCTTACTTAAAATTCCTTTCCAAAAGACCCTTCTGTTCCTTTTAGCTAGGACCAGACTGACATGTAGGGAGGAAAAACATGACACCACCTTCTCTGCCAGCAATTCAAATGGGAGCCAAAAGGTATCTTGCATTAGCACTTAAAGGATAGTCATCTATTTAAAACTGTTGAAATTGATGAAAGTGTTATTTTATTCCAGTTCCTCTTCATAAGGGCCCTGTTTCTCAAAGACCATGATTTCTGCACCATAAAAGTATCTCTTCCTACTCTACCCTGCTAGGCATTTCATCTTCTTCAGCCTAGTATACTATACAGGATAATATACATTACTAAATATATTACACCCAAAATCTTATGGGCAGAAAGGAAATACACCTCAAGTGTAAAGTGAAAATTCTAGGTTTATGCTAATTGAAATCTTACTAGTCTAATTTAAGAAGTGTTTCTAGACCAGATTTATCAGAGAAAAAAAGGAGAGGGTAGGGGAAGAAAGGAAAAAAAAAGAAACTCCCCCTATACAGAAACAAATCTGAATGAAAATAATATAATTAAAATGATTATAGACACTTTTCCTAGTTTCAAACTTTTTTTTCTGTTATAATGCTTAAACTTCCACTGCCCCTCAAGGTTCTAAGACTAATGTTTTTTGTCTGATGGGAGCAATATAATGAATTGTCAGCATTCTAACTTCTTTGCGAAGACTATGATGTTGGATGACTTCTTTTCTCCTATTTCTTTTTCTTTTTCGAGGCAGAAAATGGATTTGTTACAGCTTTATTCTAACTTCTTTGCGAAGACTATGACTTCTTTTTTCCTATTTCTTTTTCTTTTTTTGAGGCAGAAAATGGATTTGTTACAGCTTAGTTGCATTTTCAAGGGGAAGAAGATAGGCCATCCCTTTTTGTTTTCTGGCATAATTAAGTTATTCTCACATCTCAAGAAATGGGTACTAGTCGACCTTCACAATGTGTCCCCATGCTCAGCTGTCCACTCCCTCAGCAGTACAGGATGAGGCGTTGGGGTTTGTCTTGTGGCTATCTACAGCACAGGTAGACAATTTAGAGAGTTAGGGAAGTTTTGTAACTCACATAACTCCCCTTGTTAACATACAATGAAGAATATAATTACTTTACTTCAAAGTACATTATGCTATCTGCATCATAACTCAGAGGTCATTTCAGGCTAAAAGAGAGATCTAAATCCTCTTTGTTCCCAGAATATCTCTGTGAGAACTTTGTGAATGAAGAAGACATTGAAAGTAAAGAAAGCAGTTTTCTAGTAGGAGTTGTTTGACACAGAAAAAGAATAAAATGCATATGTTTCAAACAAAATGTCCCATATTCTTTATCAAATCATAGGAACAGGAGCTGCACTGTCTTCACTCTCACCCACATAGTGTAAGGCCTGGAAGGAAGGAAGGACAGCATAGAATTATGAAAAAGGCAGAGAAAAAGACAGCTAAATCAGAGGTACTGAGGCTACATACACATTGCAGGGATTAAGTCCCTAGGTTGACACCACTCTAAGTAAAATTCACCCAAAGCTCTGAACAACTTGATGCAACTTCAAAGATACATTCAGCTTTGAAGCTGGTTCTGCCCTGAGTATGGGTTCCCCACTCTGAATAAAATTATTTTATATCCCATCAAACCTAACTTATTTTATGATTCTGTGAATGTAAAACACCCTTCTCTGATACTTTTGGGCTCAATTTGGTATATGTACAGTGCCACACTTTGATGTGTCCAATGTAGTCAGGTAAGGTTATAGTTGCTTAAGGGTCTGTCTTACTAAGCACACTGTGGGCATATCCCCTCACCTGTCCAAAAGTAGCTACCCTTTCTTTTTCTTTGAAACTGTGTGTTCTGGTTTTGGCTGGGGTGATGGTAACTTTCTTCAGAGTGGCTAGTATGGGGCTGTGTTTTGGATTTGTGCTGAACACAGGGTTGACAATATAGAGATGTTTTTGTTATTTGTCATTCAAGTCTCACCAAATAAATGGTCAAACTTAGGAATAACTATCTGTATTTATAGCAGCAGTGTGTTTCTGAATACCTCTCTCTTTTCTTCATATTCCTTTTCACAAAAAGTAAGAACTGGCACTCTAAGACAAAGTCAATGTTTCCTAGAGTAAACTTCATGCATTCTTTATCTTCAAGTTCTTCTAGGACAGGGGTGGTGGCTACTTTCATGTCCATACAGAGGGAGAGACACAATTCAAGCTGTGATCCAAATTTTATTAGTGAGTAGTAGCTTTGCCCTCAAATTTTAAGCAAGCCAGAGACTTTTTGTTGTAGATACAAATAATTTCAGAAGTGCTAGAGACTGAGCTTGGTTAAGTTGTAAGTATAGCATTAACAGGCAGGAAGAATAGATTTTTTTCCCCCATCTTTGGCTTATGAGCTCTCCTTTAGAATAAAAAATCCTACAATGAACCAGAATCAAAACCATAAATATTTCTTCAGTCAGTAAGAAGTATACAAATGAACCTCCTGGAACACTGTGTTTTAATTAAATTCTATGGAACTGGCATTTTAAATAAACCAACTAAAATATAATAGAAATGAACATACAGTTTAATAAAAATTCAAAGCAATGTAAGAACATTTTGCAACATGGTCATGTAAGCTTCTTTTGATTTGGAAATATCACATCTCTATCCCTACAGCAGGAAAACACCCTCAAAAAAACCCCAAAACCCCAAACCAAAGATGACGACAAAAAAAATTAAAAAAAGGTAAAATGCCTTATTAGCAATATTTTTAGTTTCGAACACCCATTCTGAAGACAAAAAATAAATATATATTTTATTTGCAAATTTCCAGCTCACTTTAATAATCATTTATTACTTTTGAGAATATTCCAGAGATACTGATGAACTATGTGTGTGACAGAACATTGACAAGGAGGAATATTTAACTGCATATATTATGATTTTTTAAATCAATAACTCTGCAACTTCCAAAATATTTTAGACACTGGGGAAACAGTCTTTGCTTCTGAGGGTTTATGGTCCACAGTTAAATCAGATAAAATGTATAAAGTATATGTATAAAAAAAGGATCAAAGAAAACAGATGTAGATTGACATATTTTTCATGTTTTATGAAACTGGATTTTCAAACATGCTGAATGCTGAGACTTTCATAAGAAATTGTATGAACTTCAAATACACAACAGTGGAACAACAAATCTCACCCTTTTTGATTTTTTACCATTATTTTTACATCCCTAAATGTACATGAACACACACACACAGAGATGTTATATCTATTGTCTTCCAAATTAAAAAATTTGGTATTACTCAGTAATCACAGAAAAATGTATCAACAAATTGTTCATAACTATATCCTTTTCC
>NW_008659077.1:0-1278 GCF_000695815.1 Acanthisitta chloris
ACTGGTTTGGGTTGGAAGAACCTTAAAAATCATCATTCCAACCCCCTGTTGTGGGCAGGGACATCTTATATTAGCCACGGTGGCTCCAACCCCCATCCAACCTGGTCTGGAACATTCTCCGGGATGGAGCAGCTGCTCCGGGAAATCTATTCCAACCCCTCACAGCGAACGAGGAAGGATTTATCCCTAATATCCAATCTAAACCCTTCAGGTTCTCAGCCACCTTCACAGCTCCTGATGGTCACACACAGCTCCAAACCCTTCAGGTGTTCAGCCACATCCACAACTCCTGATGGTCACACAGCTCCAAACCCTTCAGGTGTTCAGCCACATCCACAACTCCTGATGGTCACACACATCACCACCAGCAGCTAAAGTGATCTGAGTTTTATTTGCACGCTCCATGTGCATTAACAAATCCAACATACAAGGTAGCATTACAGAATGGAGGTTAGCTGATAGCATTATGCAGTTTCACACAGGTTGAGTTAGGTTTGTTTCTTTTTTTTTTTTCCTTTTTTTTTTCCTTTTTTTCTCTTTGTTTTGTTTTTTTCCCCACACAAAACTGTCACTGTCCAAGTTCATTTTACAATAGAAGACACAAGGTAAAGAAGAACCACACCTGGGAGCTTTTTTTTGTTTTTTTTTTTTACAGTGAGTCCTGCTGTCACTTACTATTTTATGCTTGAAAAAAAATAGACATCTGCACATCTTCAGTTTCCTATTGTTCCAGAAGAGTGTTGGAGTTACTCCTACCTGCCCTATAGCCTTGGAGCTACTCCTACCTGCCCTACAGCCTATTTCTACTTACCCTGAGCGTGTTTCCTTGACAAGAACTTCATCTTTTGCAACTAAAGGAGATCACCTAGGCTTACACATGCTTTTCACCCCCAAGGAATAAAAAGGGAGTTTGATGCTGCTCTTAGTCCTTCCCAGGTGTTTGGAGTGGTGGTGGAAAGCATGTCTGGAAGAAAAGTCATTGCTAAATTGCAGCAAGACAATTGCTTAGTGCAAAAAAACCAAAAAACTAGTGTTGAAGTGGAGCTACTGTGGTTTGCAAGGAGAATTCAGGCTCTGCTTGGTGGGTCTGAACCACCAAGAGCCTAAGCTAGAAAGCAATTTAAAACATTAATAAAATCTACTCTAATCTCAGGCAAAAAAATCCTTCTCACCAGTACCAGGAATCCTGGAATGGTTTGAGTTGGAAGGGACCATAAGGAGCAGCTCATTCCACCCCTGCCATGGGCTGATACAACTTCCACCAGCCCAGGTTGCTCC
>NW_008659077.1:1452-4073 GCF_000695815.1 Acanthisitta chloris
CTGCAGGCTCAAAGCCTCCTCTGCTGCTCAAGACACACTGCCTAGGAGGAAAGGGCCAGTGAGCAACCAACCCTGAGTGAGAAAACTCAGCTCTCCCTAAAGAAATCCTTGGCAAGAGGTGCCAAGTGGTGCCAGCTCAGCTCCCAGGGGCTGCCTGTCCACCCTCCCAGCAGCTGCTGCTCACTGGGGAGACTTGCTCAGTTTTTCATGAGTGACAAGGTGGAAAGGATCATTTTTTTTCCCAACAGGGCTACAAAGTCAAGACCTGTCAGGAGTTAAATTTTGTGCATTATAATACATCATTTACATCCCCCAGGGCAAGGAGCAAACTGACTGCCTGGAAGCAACCAAAGGGTTCCTGAACCCTGTGGTGTTCAAGAACCTCTTTGCAAACTCATTTCTGCTTTGGCTTTCCACTGCAGAGTCCAGAAGTGACAAGTCTTTCTGCTCAGTTTGCCAATACTGGTTTACAGTCAATTATCTGCTGCCAATTCTCCTCCTTCTCTCTTCTCTTTGGCCACGAGCCCAATGGAATTAGGTGCCAGGATGCTGCAGGAGCTACAGGGGCAGCTCTGGGGCTGTGTGTGCTCCAGCACAGCTGAGGCTGTTGCTTCCAAACTTCTCTTGGAGGAGCTTTAGGAACTATTGTTCAAACCCACTGGGCAGTCCCAGCTTTCCCCTGGAGGTCACAGCCTAAGCTCAGAGCTCATTTGGGATTTAAGAACTCTCCCAAGTTGCCTTGGACTTCCGAGTCTGTCCCATTTTAGGCCCAGATTTTTGCCCTGTGGTTGCTCCTCCGTTGAGATGTGGCTCTGCAGGATCATGTCTAATGCAAACTGGCTCAGGTATGGCTGGAGAGAAGCTTCGTCCTCCTTCCACGTCCAAGATCCTCCCCCAAGCTCTTCCTCTACCTCAGCTATGTTATGCCACAACTTACCCAGCAGCTACAACTTCCCACCTAATATTTCAGAGCTTCCTCACCAAGGTTTGGTTCTCCTTGGGCTTTTCATGCACAGGCAGAGCTAAGAAACCAACGCTGAGCAGAGTTTCCCCCATGGTTTGAGCGTGTGAGGTTGGACCTGGTGCAGCTTCCACATGGCCAAAGCAACCAGTGTGTGGATTTTAGATGCAAGTCTTGGATGTGCTGACCTTACAGCTCCCCAAGCAAGGACCTCAGTCCCTGGCAGCACATCTGCTTCTTCTCTGAGGGCTCATGCCACTTTCCCTGTGTTTTCCTCTTTGTGCCAGTGCAGGATCTGAACCATCTCTACATGGCACCATGGTTGGGATTCCCAAACCAGCACAGAGCACAACTGCAAGGACCAATGGGCAGACAAACTAACAAGAAACTAGAGGTGAACCAGCAGAATTCAGAACCCTTGGGAGAAGCCTCAGAAAGACAGGCCCATCGTGGTGAATACCAGCAACGACAGCTCAGCACGAACACAACTTCCATAGTGACAGAGACTTGGATTAAACCTTGATATTGGCAGTTAGACTAATCTCAGTTTGTAGTAGCATGCAAGAGTGTGATTACACTGGTAATATATAGTCGTGGTAACCTTTTGATTCCCATTTAAATGCTCTTTAGAAGGTTTTTTTTTGTGGTTTTTTTTTTTGTGGTTTTTTTTTTTTAGTGCCCTGCGAAAAAAAATAATCAAATATCACATCACTAGAGAGAACCAACCAGCTGCTGCTTCGGAACGAAAGTTTAGTTCTACAGCTAAAACAAGGTCAAAGTCTGTTCTACAAGTTGGTCGTGGTCACCTTTCCCCATGGGGCTAGTACTCGCTCAGGCTGTGCCACTTGGCCACAGGTTTCCTGGGGTTGTCACACACCTCTCTCCAGTGCTCCACGCCGGCGACGCCGACGCTGTGAGCTCCCAGGATCAGCCTTCCAACCACCTCGTTCTTGGTGGTACGGTCGAAGTCGATGACCAGGAACTCGATGCTGATGTCAGGCAGGAGCTCAGCAGGGATGTCATAGATGAAGGACTCGTTGAAGACAGGATTCAAAGTGCATTTCTTGACGTGAGTCTTCTTTTTGGCGATGCGCTTCCTGCCGTAGTACACGTTGACCTTGACGTAGGGATCTGCTGTGGGGAGAGGAGAGACTAATAACACAGCTCAGGGAGGGGTTTGAGGGTTCTGTGACTCCACAGCTACACGCTGGGTTGGGTTGGAAGGACCTTATAGGTCCAGTAGTACCCACTGTGTGTGTGTGTGTGCCATTGGGCAGCAAATTCCAATCCCACACTAGTTTGGGTTGGAGAGATCTTGATGCTCATCCCACCCCACCCCTGTGCCACGGGCAGGGAAACCTTCTACCAGCCCAGGCTGCTCCAAGCCTCACCCAAGCTGGCCACAGCTTCTCTGGATAACCTGTGCCAGGGTCTCAGCATCCTCCCAGGGAGGAATTCCTTCCTGATATCCAATCTAAACCAGCACTAGGAATCCTGGAATGCTTTGAGTTGAAGGGACCATGAGGATCATCTCACCCTACCCCTTGCCATGGGCAGGGAAACCTTCTACCAGCCCGGGATGCTCCAAGCCCCATCCAACCTGGCCTGGAACACTCCCAGGGATGGAGCAGCCACAGCTGCTCTGGGAAATCCATTCCAG
>NW_008659077.1:4221-4877 GCF_000695815.1 Acanthisitta chloris
ATCCAATGTAAACCTCCTCTCTGTCAGCCTGAGAGACCTCTACGAGCATCAAATCCAACCTTAAACCTGTCACTGCTGTGACCCCTAAACCCTAACCCATATCCTCCAGGGCCACATCCTGACACCTCTTAGACATCTCCATGGATGGTGACTCCACCACCTCCCTGGGAAACCTATTCCAATGCCTGAAATCCATTCCTCTTGCCCTGTCCCTCCAGGCCCTTGGGAATAGCCTCTATGTTTCCTATAGCTCCTTCAGGCACTACAAGGTCACCATTAGGTCACCCCAAATCATCCTCTTCTCCAGGCTGATCATCCCATGCTTCTCCTCCCGGGTCAGGAAAGAGCCCAATAAACTGCCAAAGCTTTGCCAACTTGCAGATGGAATCAGTGACAGTGGAAGGAGCTGGAAAAAGGAGGAAGCTCCAAACCCAAAATCTTCCTTCTGCCCTTGGCTCTCAGGCTCTTTGTGCCTGCTGAGGATTATGATCAAGACTTCAGGCACTGAGGGATGTTTTCTCATGCCACTCAAGTTCTGGAGCTGGAAGGGCCTTCCCAGGCAGACACTTCCTAAATTTCCCCTTATTTTATCCAGCTGAAATGAGCTGATCCATAACAAAAAGGATCCATAACAAAAATGAGCCTTGCAAGGTTCA
>NW_008659077.1:4902-6124 GCF_000695815.1 Acanthisitta chloris
GAAAAATCCATCCTGGAGTTGGAGACTACACATGGGAAGGTTTTCCTTTATTTTTGTTGAAGAAGGAGTGAAATGTAGGGCCTACAATCATGAAATCTGGTCTGGATTTGTCTGTATTCCTTCTGAGCTGTCCAGGAGAAAGCTGCAAAAAAACAGGATTACATCTGCTGTCCCTCAGGCTGCTATTGATTCCAACCATTCTGCCCATAATCCTGAAGGATTTGCTAAGGGGATTCAGGAGTCTGAGACTCTGGGACTGCAAGACAGGAAAGGCAGAACAGCTGCTCTTCTCCTCTCTTCTGCAGCAGGAGAAAAACAACAGCAAAACCAACAGAAATGGAATAAAACAACCCAGAATTGTCTCTACTGTTGCTATCCTCCTCTCTGGTCTGTCACTGCTCCTTTTCACACTTGTTCTCCTCCTCTCCTCTCCTAGGGCAGGGCCTGGGGCAGACACAGCCAGAGGGTTCATGCAATGGGAAAAATGCTGCTGAGGTTGGAAAAGACCTCTGAGGTCATTGAGTCCAACCTGTGACCCATCACCACCTTCTCAGCTAGACCAGAGCACTGAGTGCCACATCCTGTTGTTCCCTGAACACCTCCAGGGATGGTGACTCCACCACCTCCCTGGGCAGCACATTCCACTGCCTGACAGCTCTTTCCATGGAGAAATTCCTCCTGATGTCCAATCTGAACCTCCCCTGGCACAGCTTGAGGTTGTTTTCTCTTGTCCTGTTGTTCCCTGGGAGCAGAGCCTGATCCCACCTGGCTGCACCTCCTGGCAGGGAGTTGTATGGAGCAGAAGGTTCCCCTAAACCTCCTTTTCTCCAGGCTGAGCCCTCCCAGCTCCCTCAGCTGCTCCTGCTGCTCCAGTCTCCAGCCCCTCAATGACCTTCTTGTCCTGTGCCTGGGACAAACCAGTGCCATTGGTCTCTTGCCCACCTGGGCACACCTGGGCTCATGTCCAGCCACTGTCACCAGCACCCACAGGGCCTTTCCCAGCTTTCCAGCCACTCTGCCCCAGGCCTGGAGCATTCCATGGGGTTCTTGTGACCCAAGGGCAGGACCTACCACTTGTCCTTGTTGCACCGTGGGCCTTGGCCCATGGATCTCATGGATCAGCCTGTCCTGATCCCTCTGCAGAGCCTTGGCCCATGGATCTCATGGATCAGCCTGTCCTGATCCCTCTGCATAGACTGGCCCCATTGATCCCATGGCTCCC
>NW_008659077.1:6164-10274 GCF_000695815.1 Acanthisitta chloris
CATGGATCAGCCTGTCCTGATCCCTCTGCAGAGCCTTGACCCAAACCAGTGGCTGCGACTCGTGCTGTGGCTTGGAAGGTTTGGGTTGATTTGCACAACCATCAGTTGACGAGTGATGGATCCATCCCCCTCAGACAGAGGTGATAACACCTGCAAGTGAAGCTGGAGCTTATTTCTCTGCACATTTAGAGGTGGAGAAAATAGCTTCTACCTGAGAGGCCAGTGATGTCCATCTTTGGCAGGTGCCTGGCCTTCAGCACCACCACCGTCATCCTCTGCGCCACGGGCTGGTAGGACAGGGAGACCTGCAGCTCTCCTCTGCTGATGCATTTCTGGGAGAACAAAGCAGAAAGAACTCGTTAGGACAAGGTGGGAGCACAAAGAGGTCACTAGAATTCCCTTTCCCTGAGCTCAGTGCCTAAAGAGTTGTAGATGAGACACAGAGAGCAGGGAAAACATCCCATGCTGCTCACACCACACCCATGAGATTCCTACAGGTTCTCCCCTGGAATTTCGTGTTTCCATGAGCCCAAATCTGAGGGAACCTGGTGAGAGAAGAGTGGCTGCTGCTGCTGCTGCCTTTGGGGATCTGCTGCTTCTCGGGGGTTTAGGAGCTCAAGTTGTGTTGAGTTTTGGTGGAGCTTCAATGGTTGAGCTCTTCAGGTTCCTTAGTGGGGGGCTGACAGACTTTTGGGGTTCTTTTGAATGCACAGCTGGAAAAAAGCTGAAAGCACAGCTGGAAACAAGGTAAAAGCACAGCTGGAAACAAGGTGAAAACACAGCTGGAAGAAAGTCTCTCTAATGACTTCCACGAGACCTTGTCAATGCACTGAAGGGAAACCACCAAAAGACACTGAACCAGCCACAAATACTCCCAAGAACTGAGGAAAAGCAAAGGAATTCCCAGAACTTTGGTTTGGTTTGGATTCTCTTGGGTCATTGACCAGAGACAGCTGGAAATAAAAGCACAGCTGGAAACAAGGTGAAAACACAGCTGGAAGAAAGTCTCTCTAATGACTTCCACGAGACCTTGTCAATGCACTGAAGGGAAACCACCAAAAGACACTGAACCAGCCACAAATACTCCCAAGAACTGAGGAAAAGCAAAGGAATTCCCAGAACTTTGGTTTGGTTTGGATTCTCTTGGGTCATTGACCAGAGAAAAGCACAGCTGGAAACAAGGTGAAAACACAGCTGGAAGAAAGTCTCTCTAATGACTTCCACGAGACCTTGTCAATGCACTGAAGGGAAACCACCAAAAGACACTGAACCAGCCACAAATACTCCCAAGAACTGAGGAAAAGCAAAGGAATTCCCAGAACTTTGGTTTGGTTTGGATTCTCTTGGGTCATTGACCAGAGAATCTCCTTTAAATAATGTTAGGAAAAAAAAGAACTTCACCATCTTGTAAAGCAGCAAAAACTTTCCAGATCAAACAGTGCCACTCTGGGATGGGAGGAAGAGTTTTACAGAGCCCAGCAACAATCTCCAAGACGGAATGGAACTGAAGGAGCCCAAAAGCTTTTTTTTTTCCCTAGTGGAAAAATGAGGAGGAAAAATGAAACTACATGAACCAAATCAATCTTCAGTACCTCCTCCTCCTCCTCCTGCCTGAGCTCAGTGTGTTGCTGAGGACAAAAACATCCTCCCAACTGCACCCTGGAGTGCTCATCCCTCTGTTTGGAGCACCAGGCACTGAGTGGGATTCACTCCAGTGGGATTCACTTTTTTTCCCTAGTGGAAAAATGAGGAGGAAAAATGAAACTACATGAACCAAATCAATCTTCAGTACCTCCTCCTCCTCCTCCTGCCTGAGCTCAGTGTGTTGCTGAGGACAAAAACATCCTCCCAACTGCACCCTGGAGTGCTCATCCCTCTGTTTGGAGCACCAGGCACTGAGTGGGATTCACTCCAGTGGGATTCACTCCAGTGGGATTCACTCCCGTGGGATTCATCTGAGATGGCTCCATTTGACAAACCATCTCAGACACATTTTTTTGTTCCTGACTGAGGAAACCCAGTATGGGATTCCTGGGGCTGATTTCCACCTCTGCTCCAGGCCAAGGGAATCCCATCAGGCTCCACTGACACGCTGTACAGTGATCCAGGTGTAACTAACTCCAGCTCCAACGTGGTCACTCCAGAGTTTGATCCGAGTGAGGTCTGACCTTGCAGAGGAATGTGCTCTTAGCACATCAGCTCTTGGAGATGGGAATTTGCCTTTTTTTCTTGTTTTCTTGGTACATCTGTTCTAATCATCATCGTTTCTATTGCCTCAGGAGTGACCAAAGGTCATCAACTCACCATGATCACGCAGCAGAGAGTTCAGCTCCACCCAGAGCACTCCCCAAGTACACCCAGAAAATTCTCCAACCAAACCCAGAGAACTCCTCAATTACACCCAGAGAACTCCCCAACCAAACCCAGAGAACTCTCCAACCAAACCCAGAGAACTCCTCAATTACACCCAGAGAACTCCCCAACCAAACCCAGAGAACTCTCCAACCAAACCCAGAGAACTCCTCAGCTACACCCAGAGAATTCTCCAACTACACCCAGAGAACTCCTCAACCAAACTCAGAGAATTCTCCGACCAAACCCAACCAAACCCAGAGAATTTTCCAACCAAACCCAGAAAACTCCCCAAATATACCCAGAGAACTCCTCGACCAAACCCAGAGAATTCCTCAACTACACCCAGAGAATTCTCCAGCTACACCCAGAGAACTCCTTAACCAAACCTAACCAAACCCAGAGAACTCCCCAACCAAACCCAGAGAACTCTCTAACCAAACCCAAAGAACTCTCCAACTAACCAAACCCAGAAAACTCCTCAACTACACCCAGAGAACTTCCCAACCAAACCCCCAAACCCAGTCTCTAACCAAACCCAAAGAACTCTCCAACTAACCAAACCCAGAAAACTCCTCAACTACACCCAGAGAACTTCCCAACCAAACCCACAGCCACATCCCACCAAAAACATATATGTGGGGGAAAAGAAAGAGCCTCCATGGCTAAGGATTTGCAATATTCCTGTCTATTAGACCACAGAGGCTCCCAGATCAAAACAACTGGGAACAAACACAACCCAAGGAGTCTTGTGCCACTCTACACGAAGCCACTTACTTGGATGTTCCTTTTGAGGATCTCCCTGGTGAGCTGCACCTTCCCAGTGCTCGGATCCACCCCAGCAAGGGGCACCATGACCTCCCCAATGACATCATCCCTGGAGAAGCGGTCGAAGCTGAGCACGAGGAAGTGGAGCACCAGGTCCTGCAGTTGGCTGTAGGGGATGCCATAGAAGGTGAAGGTCTCGTCGAACACAGGCTCCAGCGTCTTGCGAAGGACACGAGTCTTCACGCGGTGCCTCTTGTCGGGGAGAATGGTCATCTTGATGTAAGGGTCAGAGCTCTGCGTGTGCTCATCCATCACTGGCAGCCCATGAGCCTCCTGGATGGTGACCACCAAAGCTTTTTTGGGGAAGTTGTAGTCCACTGAGAAAGTCAGTTCACCTAACATGACGTCGTCGCCCGGAGAGGATGGAGAGGAGGTTTTACTTCCCCCTGGAGTCAGGCTTTGATCTGGGCTTAGTTCATCTCCATAATCGACTTTTATGGGGAGCTGGTCAACGTGGGGAACTGTGGTCAGCCCATCTGGAGCCTTATCAGAGCTCATTAAACCTGACTCAGCAGCATCCACCAGGAGGTTTCCCCTGGTAGCCTCCTTGGGAGAGCCATTCTTGTCCCTCCGGATCCGGTTGATTTTCTTCTTGTTGCTCAAGGTCTCGGGGTAGATACTGATTCCTTTCAGCATGTGAATGAATTTGTAAGGTGGAGTTTTGTGCTTCTTCTCTGCCTGCTGGTGACAGCATGTCCACACAAAGACCGTGACTGAGACGGACACCACCAGGACGGTAGCACCGATGAGACCTGCGACCACGGGAGAGACATCTGTGGAGGAGACAAGGCAGTCAGGACCCTCAGCTCGTGTCCCACAGGCACAGCAAACCTTCTGCAGGTCAACACAGGATCACTGCTCAAACATCTGGGCCAGGGCAATCCCAGGTACAGACCCTCAGCAAAATTCTCTGACCACACCAAGTGTGTG
>NW_008659078.1:0-457 GCF_000695815.1 Acanthisitta chloris
AGGGGAGGACAGGGGCAGAGCGCGCGTCAAACCCGCTCTGAACGGTGACAACACGGTGACAACGCGGTGACAACGCGGTGACAGCACAGTGACAGCACAGTGACAACACGGTTACGCAGCCCAGGGGAGGTTCAAGCACCTTGCGGCGCTCAGGAGCCGTGTGCAAGGACGGTGCCCCTGCCATCCCACGCGTCCCGCCCGTGCCCTCAGACAGACGCAGCACGGCCCTCGGGAACGAGGCAGCTTTATTGTCCGGCAGAGGCTGAGTGCAGCGTGCTGTAACACGGCCGTGCACCCTGCGGACACGCTCCCAGCACCTGGGTACAATAACCACCTGGCATCATTGAAGGAAATCAACCCTTTCGCTTGTTTGCATTGAGATACACTATTTTTTCTTTTAATACAAAAAGTACTAAAGTGAAATTAGATGAAGTGTACAAATCACGGTGCTTGCCCT
>NW_008659078.1:488-7073 GCF_000695815.1 Acanthisitta chloris
CAAAAATCTCTGTAATTTACACCTGGTGATTGTGAAAAAGCCACTTGAAGAACCGGGGAAGCTTTGTGTATCCTAAATCAGGTGTCTGTGTGGTTTGCCAGCATCCAAGCAGTCCCCCTGCCAACCCTCCAGGCGTCCCAGGTAGAGCAAGGCACACCTAGGCACACCTGATCACACCTGAGCCAGGAGGAGGAGATCTGGCAATCATCGCAGGAGGACGCTTGTTTTTGGCTGAGAGGAGGCAGAGGTGTTCCTGCAGCAGAAGGTGTGTGCAAGCCGAGGAACCTGCCCGCAGGTAACACTGTTTGGCAGACAGGTGTGCTGCACCTTGTTCTCCCTTTCGTCATTTCGGCACTCAGAAACACCAGCTGCCAGTCCTGCCCTGTTCCCCCTGTGCCCTGCCTGCGCACCCTTCTCACACCTGAGGAACTGGGTAAGAGGCACAGGCAGCGAGGCCACACATGTTCTTGCCTCTTTCGATAAGGAAGTACCTGAAAAGAGAGAGAAATGGGTGTGAACGTGTGTTCCCTCCTCTGGCAGAGCCAGCACAGCACGCGAGGGTGCTGAGGCACTGGCACAGGTTGCCCAGAGCAGCTGTGGCTGTGTTCCAGGCCAGGTTGGATGGGGCTTGGAGCAACCTGGGCTAGGGGAAGGTGTCCCTGCCCATGGCAGGGGTGGCACTGGATGAGCTTTAAGGTCCTTCCAATCCAAACCAGTCTGGGATTCAGTGATTCTGTGATGGCAACTGCTCTACGTGCCAGATCCCTCCTCATGCCAGCCCAAGGAGCAGATACCCGTGACAGAGCAGGTACTGCCCGCAGCTCACCTGGCAGTACCATTCCCTGTCCCCTTACACCACCAACTAGCAGAGTTAGCATCTGACTGTCCAGAATTTCACCTGCAGCTGGAAATACCAGTGGAGCTGGAGCAAGAACTTACTCCTGGCCCAACCTGTCCTTCCCTGGCTGTGTGGCCACAGCAGAGGAACCAGGTGAACCAGAGTCACAGTGGCTCTGCACACACTGGCCGAGCCCCTGGTGACCATCACTATTCCAAGGGTCTGCTTTGACCAGTCGCCCCAGGAATGGCTTTGTGAGGCCTGTCACTGCCTGGGCTGGGATGATTCCCCTGTGTATTCCCAGCTACCACATTCCAGCTGGAGAGCATAAGGGCAACCTGGGGCTGAGGGATCCCAGCACGTGGTGTCCTTTCACCAGGTACAGAGAGGGCTGTGGTGGGCCTGGTGGCACCGGGACCCCTTACCCCTCCATTCCCCAGAGCCGGCCCCAGGAGTTCTTCACGATCCAGTAGGGAATGCCATCCTCCTCCCCATAGCCCACAGCAAGGACAGCATGGTTCACCTTGTCAGGTGTGTGCTCACAGCGGGGGCTGCAGGGAAACAAGTCACATGTTATGTGAAATCCAGCCTGAAATCAGGGATCAGCCAGGATTGCACTCTGCCAACAGAACCAGGGGATGCTCTGAACTTCCAGACATGGAGAGTAGGAGGGACGTCAAGGAAAGGAGACACTGCTCTGCCTGCCCACTCTGACATTACCTCCCATATCTGGAGTCAGGGAATCCACAGACCTTTGATCCTGGCCTGGATTGTGAGCTCTTTGCTCACAATCAACATCAAATACTGTCACACCAGGACAAGGAAAGGAATTGTTCAAATGGAAACCAGCAGCTCTTAGTGCCTCCCAGTAGTGGTTTGTGCTGCCCTGAGTTCAAGGCCCTGTTCTGTGTTTTGCGGTGTGCTCCTCGGTCTAAATACGTATTTCCTCTAAATTTCCAGCTTTTAACCTGCACTTGCTGGAAGCTGATGCCTGTGGTATAGAACAAGACAGCTCCCACCTCTAGAGCATTTATTTCAGAACATTTTCAAACTGTAGCTCAGGAAGAGATCAATAATCCCCACCAGATTTACTTGTCTTGGATCTGTTAACAGCTGCTCTGGGCTGAAAGCACTGGAGCATCAATTATTCCACACCCTTTGAATCCACCTTAGACTGTAAATCCATGGGATAACTGCACTTGGTGTGTTCCTCTGACCATCCTCCAGCTCTCACACCCCACACCTGCTGGGGGCTGGCAGTTACCTTTGATATCACTGTTTATTGCACCAGCAAAGCC
Source organism: Acanthisitta chloris (assembly GCF_000695815.1). Classification (NCBI taxonomy): domain Eukaryota; kingdom Metazoa; phylum Chordata; class Aves; order Passeriformes; family Acanthisittidae; genus Acanthisitta; species Acanthisitta chloris. Next base: position 2,625 of record NW_008659078.1, read on the forward strand.
ACTGGAATTGCTGCCTCCTCCTTCCTGAGAGCTCCCTGGGGTGATCCCTCAGGCTCAGACTCTCCCTTTTGTTTTCCCTGTGTGACTGAGCGTTCATCTTCTATTTCTTCAAACATGACCTTTCCCCATTTCCTACCCAACAGTATCTGTCCTGCCACAGTGAGCATCCAGACTTTCCAAAACACAACCGTCAGCCTTTCAAGTGGGTTTTTGCCCTGGCCATGGAGCTGACACCACAATCAAGACCTGCTGGGTCACTTCATGTCTCAAACTGGTCTGGTCTCTGCTGCTCTTCCTCCCTGTCCAGGTGGTTCCTAGCAAGCAGCCGGTGCCCTGCTCCCTGTGCTGCACTGCCACCCTCCTGGGAAATCAACACATCAAGGCACTGTTTACTTAAGTTTTTCTATTTACCTCTATTTCGATTTATTCTGTATCTGTTTATCCCCTCTCCCTCCTCTGCCAAGTTCAAACACTCACTTGGAATACACTCCTTTCCTGTAGTGCATGAAGTTACTTGTCACCTCAAAGGCAAAGCTCACTGGGTTGTGCTTCCCCACAGCTTCCACCATGCCATCCTCGTCGTACTGCAAGAGAGGATCCAGGGCCACCCATCATCTCCTGGGACCAGCCTGGCTCCAGGCCCAGCAGCCAGCGCAGAGAGGGATGGATAACCCTGGTTTACTGCTTGCACACAAGGAACCAAGACAAGAACCAGGACCTTCCCACAGCCTGGAGGTGCACATGCTCTGGGAAACAGGCAGGGACCCAGGGCCTGTATATTGGCACTATCTTTTGGTGCCGCCTCCAAAACGGTGTGCAAGAGAGCTGGAGTGCACACACCAGTTCACTCCTTTCCCAAGAGCACAGAGGCTGCAGCTCACTGCAGAGCTTGGCACACCTTGGAGCATCACAGCACCTCCCTGGCACAGCCCTGGAAGTGTGGAAACACAGTGCTGGAGGCCTCACCTGCGTGATATTGATAACATCCTTGACAAAGGCAATGGCCTTCTCCGGCTGGAACCTGCAGGTGCCATTCTGTGGAAACAGAGAGGAGCCGTGGGAGCCTGTGCCAGGCCCTGCTGTGCCCCAGGGGTCCGGGCTGTGCTGGGGATACCTTGGCCCGGTATGGGTAGCTGTCCTCCCCCATCAGCCCTTTGTTGTACAGGATGTACTCAAAGGCTTGGCTTGGCAGGCCCCTGCGAGACAGCACAGAGCACAGGGCAGTTAGGATGGTAATGATTAATTAGGATGGTAACCCTGCAGCTTCTGCAGAGCAAAGCCATCAAAATTCCCCCACAGTCCTGCAGAACATTCCCACCAAGATCGGGAAGGACAGTCTCTATCCCAGAGCCTCCAAAGGCACAAAAACAGACTGTTCCTCCAGCATCTCCCTGCCTGGGATTCCAGACACTGTCTGGAATGGTCAGACCTCATTTATTCTCCAGGTGCTGAACCCCTGGGCAAGGACACCAGGAGCCCTGATGGTGTGAAGCCACCTGGCCCACATAGCACCAGCCTTGCATACTGAAAGGTGTTTTTTGGTGCCCTCTGCCCAGCCTGGCTGTGGGAGAGTGAGGGACACACATCTCCAGCAAGAAGCTGTTCCCTTCCCAGCCACCTTTGGGGAGCACAGCTCAGAAGGAAAGAGAGTGTGAGCAGGACGTGCTAATGAGGAAAGGACTAAGAAGGAGTCACAAGCTGAATAAAAAGCACCGAGAGTGGTTTTGCTCAGCTCTGAGTGTCCCCCCAGGACTGTTTATCTCACAGTTGTTAGAAAGCCTTTTTCTCTGCCTTCTGCAGCAGCACCAGGAGGAAATTCCCAAAGGGGAAGAGGTTTCTGTGGGTTCCTCACAGCAACATGAGATGCACATGATCCAGAGACAGAGCAATAGCCAAACCTCTCTTGCTCTCCCAGAGCCCAGCACAGCACAGCCCGCAGCTGCCAGGCCGGGAAACATGAAAAACAAGGCTCAGAAACTAACAACTAAGGAACAACAGAGGGTGGGAAATGCTGGAGGTTTAGTGAAACACCAGAAACTCTAGGGAGGGCCAAATCAAAATAAGCAACCAAACCCAAAACTGTTTCCCGTGACATGTCGCAACCAAGGGAAGACAAAAACCATTCTAAGACCTGGAAGGGCCCCAACACTGGATAAATCACAATAAGACACTCTAGTCTCTGTTTTTGATGACCTTGTCTGACTTACCCACTGCAGCCATGGTTGTTAAAGGCCTGGGCACAGTCGACCAACTGCTGCTCTGCCTACAGAGAAGGGTTTGAGTCAGTGACCACCTGACAGAGTAAATGACACAAAACACAACTGCACAGCAGGAACTGAGGAGTGCTGGTTTATCTGTGAGGCTGTCTGTGCAGGCAACCACAGCACTGGTTTATCTGCAGCTGTGTGAGTGTGCAGGCAACCAGAGCTCTGCTTTATCCCTGCAGCTGTGTGAGTGTGTGTGTAGGCAACCAGAGCACCTGGCTGTTCACCCACTGTGGATCATCTGGAAATGGCTCCATGTCCCAAGGAGGGCACAAGGAAGACCTGGTGCTGGCGGCACAGACGCCTCTGACTGCCAGAGGCATTTCTTCTCACACCTGCAGGGAATCTGTTCCCCCTGCAGGAGCAGTGGTTGAGACTCCTTTCAAAGGTCAGGTTTATTTATAACACACTCAACCCCCACCTATTCCAGTAAGTCGTCTAAGTGGCTACTGTCTTTCTAGTTTGTCAGGACTGTAAATCCTCTGGGTGTTGAAAAATCAACACTGTCCCAACATGCTGCTTGCAGTGAGGAGCCCAAGCCAGCTGGCAGGGCCAGGCACAGCTCCTTGCCCCAAGCCTGCTCCCAGAAGTCTCCAGCCCCTCTGGCTTCGCCCTGCTCAAAAAAGGGCTCTGCCCAAGCCCAGGGCAGAGGGCCACTCAGACCCCAAGAGGGGACAGTGACAGGCACATCCTCGGGCACACGCAACTCCTGGCCACACTGTCTAGCACCTCCCCAGCAGTGCTGTTGGGCTTGTGCAGAGCTGTAAGGGGTCTGTGGGCTGGGGCGGGTGACATAGCCACAGCCTTGGGGGATACTGGGGACAGCGCTTGGTCAGTGCACAGGAAAGGAAAAGCTCTTACCAGAGAGAGCAGTTTTCCCGTGGCAATGGCAATAGCAGACTCCAAACAGCCTGTGGTGGAAAAGGTCCAGCAGCTCCCACAGGGCCCCTGTGTTTGAAATGAAAGAGGAACTGCTCCAGAATGTGCCGCAGGGTGACCAGCCTCTAGGGCTGGGGCAGGAGGGCATGGCAGGAGCACAGCACTTCCACTGCCCCTGGCATCTGGGCTTGGCCTTCTGCTCAGCCCCTGCCCAGGGACCCATGGCCTCCCTTGCCCCAGCCACAGAAGGGTTCCAGGAGAACTCCCCTGCAGCACTGCTCCTCCCAGCACTGCCCTGCCCACAACCATCAGCCCTCTCCCACCCTGTCACCCATGCCACACACTCCTCACCTGGTTCTTCACGGGTGTCACAAAGTTTCCCTTCCTCCTCCAGTCGATGGAGTCGGGATGCCGCCCGGAGCTGCGCAGGAAGTTCCCCTTGGTGGCTGAGCAGTTCTGCAAGCGAGGCAGGAGGGCTGTCCCCCACCAGGCTGGGGGACACTGTCCCTGGACAGCCACCCTCCCCGGCGCGGAGGGACTGGTAAGCTGCCCAACACACTGGCCACTGCAGCCGGGAGCCCTGGCCCAGCACCAGAGGGCACTGCCCGCCCAGCCCTGAGGGTGCAGTGCCTCAGCTACTCGAGGAGCTGAAAGCAGAAGTGATAGCTCGGCCGAGGCAGCAGAAAGCCACGAGAATGGGGGTGGAGGTCACCTCACTCTTATCCGACACAGGATATGCCCTTAACAAGGCAGGTTTTGGGCAGCACAGGGATGGGTGCCTGCCCACGAGTGGGTACAGTATAGGGATGAGTGCTCACCCACGAGTGGGTACAGCGCAGGGATGGGTGCTGGCCCACAAGCAGGGGCAGGTCAGTGCAGAGTCCCTCACATTCAGGTTCCTGCTGCATCACCTACTCCTCTGCCCACCTGTGCTCCCAGCATTTACCTGTGGCTCCCCCCACAGGTACAGCTTTTTAAACTCTGCGAAGGTCATATCCGAGAACTGGTTCAGGCCCACTAGAAGGGGGAGAAAGGGACCCTTTGCTCAGCGAGGTTCCACGCTCAGAGCCAGCGCTGAGAGGGCCGGGGTGGGACAGAGGCTCGTACTCTGGTAGCTGTGGTTGCCGGCGTTGTGCTCCTCGATGCGCCGCTTGTTGCCCAGGAAGATCCGCAGCCGGCGGGGGTACTCGTCCGGGCCGTACTGCCGCTTGTTCTGCGGGGACACCGCGCGTCAGTGCGCCCCAATCCCCGCGCTCCCGGAGACCCCCGTTCCGGCCCTCCCCAGCGCGGCGGAGCGACCCCAGGG
>NW_008659079.1:0-18385 GCF_000695815.1 Acanthisitta chloris
AAAAAATGTCTGCATGCAAGACCGAGACAGAAAATTTTAATACATTTTTTTTAAAATAAAGCTAACTCAAGACATTACAAGACTTCTTTTCACCCATTTTCAAAGTCTAGACCGTGACCTAAATAAGGCAGGTAGTATGCTGGTTGTAGAGGAGTGTGCACACCTGGGAATGTGATTTTCGTTTGAACTATGAGCTGAAGGAGAAAATTTGTGTTCCTCTGAAAACGAGTGTATCCAAGAGTCGCTTTGGTGGTATCACTGTACACATTATTTGCATGCTTGAGCAAATTATTTCTGGTAGCAGAACAAAAATTGGCTCTGTGATGTCTCATAGCTCTAAATTTTTGACAAGAATTAATCCTCATGCCTTAATTTATGGAATTTGTAGAGCTGCCTGGCAACCTTACCTAGTCCAGCTTTCAATCAACCAATGATTAATTGATGCTCAACCCTTCATGTAGCTGGCTTTGCATCTGGTTCTGCAGTTTTTGCTCTGTGGCTTGTCCTTGTCAGAAGAGGCACAGGCTATTCATCACTTGACCCTAAACAGTGAATTTATTAAATATTCTCATTTATCAACTGTAATAAGCAGCCTTGATCATAGTCTGAGAACACTGCCTTGTTCTTGATAGCATTTTCTGTGAAAACAACTGTGGCACAAAACATTTTTAAATGAAAAGCTGAAAGAGTCCATTTGCAAAACGGTAACACTCCTGGAATACAATTAAATTTAAAAACAAATCTTAGCAGAACAACTAGCAAAAATAGTTTAAAGATGAATGGATTTATATTTTTAAGTTTTAGTTCTCATTATATTCTACAATGCATACAGTCCCACCATTCACAAACTTCTGGTTTCACCAACACTAAATTTAAACAGATTTGAAGTATACAATCATCTGTTCTCAAAATAAAGGTGCCCATTTGAATGCAAATTGTTAAAAGTCAGAACTTCTGGCTTTCACATATTTATAAACAGAGAGCAGAGTCTGCTAAAGAAATAGAATAGGAAAGAAAACCAAAAATTAAACATCCAGAATATTTTTATGCTTCAACAATCACTAATAAGTTACTGAAAGAGCATTTTAGAGACAGCAAAAACTAATCTGGATAACCTATCTACAGGTACTTGTTGTGTTCAGTCCCACTATGTAATATTCTGTGATCCAAAGTCAACTGGAAGGGACCATACCTGCTCTCCTCAGGAATTTTTCTATGAAAAAACAACCTGAATAAGTGAACAGGTGCTATAGCACTAGTAATCCCTCCCTAAACCTCTAAAGTGCAACAGTGCACATTAGTCAACTTCAAGGTCATTTATTAACATACATTCATTTTAAGGCACTGATAGCACATGGATTTCTGTCCTCCCTGATTGAACACTGCTCTTAGCACTCTTCTCAGTCTTAACAGAGCTTCTTTCATATCTAAGATCATTCTTGCCATGTTCAATATAGGATGTGTATTTTAAATTTTAAATGACAAGTACTGTTGCAGCCTGGTTTGAGGCTCGTATGAACTTGCTAGTTTTGCTTTGTTTGAAGCACAGGAAAAGTCTCACCCCCCCAGCCTGCCCCAAACACCTGTAAAAAGTATTGCTCCATAAAAGCAAGCATTGCCTGCTTAATCCTTAATTTTCATTGATATTCAGAGATCCGAAGAAAACAAAGGCATATGTTTCACCCTGGTGCTACACACAGAGCCAACTTACTCTGGATCCTAAGAATTACTCCTTAGGCACAACAAACCAAAATACTATAAAGTGCAGAGTGCTCTTTGGCCAGCTCAGGAGTCTGTTCCAAGCTGCCTTTCCCAGATGTGACTCCATCCATGGATATTTTATCACTGCAAAGTCCTAACTTCTAACATCAGGGTGGCCATAAATGATTTTTACCATGTCATAAAGCAAGAAATCACCCAGATGGCAATGACATTCCTCCACTTACAGTACACTAGGGGCACAGGTACAGCTATTTGAAGAAGCTGCTGAAGCAATATCAACCCTCTGATTGAAAGACCTGGGATTAATTGAAAACATCCCTATATTCTCCTTTCCTCAGCCCCTTTTTTCCTGGGTTTGTTTTTTGTCTCTAGAATTACTGTTCTGGACAAATTGTGGCCCTTTGTTTTCCTGGCTGGCAATTTAAACTTGGTTTATGGTGCTTTTACTGGGACAGCACATTTTCATGGTCAAAACACCTCACTGGCAGTCAAGAGAACTAGTTTCTAAAGTTGAAGTGTGCATCTGTTTTGTATTCCAGAATGACTCCATCTCCCCAGATGTTTGTCCTGGTCTTTCCCATCTACTCCTTAATAAGATTAGAATCTTTCCAGAAAAGCAGAGAGTCACATTTAGTGTTTGTTGACATGGTTGAAACAACAGGGTTCTAATGCCATCTTTGAATGTCTTGAAGTATCCAAAAGAAGAAGGAAAATCTATGGATTTATGTCAAAGCATGCAGATACCTGGAGTGCTCATGGAGATCAAGCCTACCTCCACTGAGGACCTACTATTCCTTATTAAATGCTGATCTCATGAGGAATGACACCTGGACCTTTTATGGGCACATCTTTTAACAAGGAACTATCAGAAACTCCAATGAGATCACATGAACAAGGACAGCAGTTTTTCCCTTTTTAAGAACTATTTGCTCACATTTTAAAGGTGACTAACAGAGAATCTGAGATGATTTTGTAACTCACTGGATGACTGAGGAAACTGGGAACAAAATAAAGGTCTCTATTCCTACTTCTCCATTTTAATCTGTAGACAATACTCCTACTCTAGACAAAACCTGGTACCTCTACATCTGCCACTTGTGAATCATACCCAGAAGTTCTACCTAGGACTGCTATTCCTTTTTATTCTTCTGTAAAGAAAGCATGGTCCTGAATTAAGGCAGCAACTTGCTACCAATGTCTCCTGACATAATAGAATCAAGGTACTCATGCATCCACCTACATACATGTACATTTGTAAGGGCATGATGAGACCTCTATTGTTTCTAATAGAAGTCTAACTTTCAGGGGTCACAACAGGCAGTGCTGTCACCTCCCATCATTGTTAGCTATAAATACTACTATGATTCTACAATTTCCATCTTGATTACCAAAAGCAACCGAAATTCAGCGTTAAGAGTAATTAGTCTCAACTAAATACTGCAAATATTTATAAGGCCATATGTTTTATGATGATCTGCTATTTGATTTTCAGTTTGAGGGGATGGTGAAAAAGCCCTTGCCCATTTTCTGTTATGGTTTATGGAATATAGTAGTAAATACAATTAGAAGCACCTCCAAGTAAACTCAATTACTGGGATCTCCCTCAAAATACTTTGTGTGACATGCAAGAGAGTACTTCTGACCCTCTCAAAATTCTCAAGTGAATCCAAACTAATGGCTATGTACCTCCCCAAGTAGTCCCTTGGAGCATATGATGACTAACTGAATAGAAATAAAGAACTATAGTGACTTAGTCATTAACTCCAGAAGAATACATACTCCTGTGTCTGTCTTTATACAGCTGTTTCATATCAACAGGAACCCAGCAGCACAAAAAAAGCACCAAGGGTTTTCACCTCTCAGCACTGCTGTGAGTGTTTGATTAAGAGACCAAATAAGTCTGATATGCCTAGTGATGTTATTGCACTAATACTTTCAGGAAATGCCTTCCAATACAGGAAGGAGCTAATTTTGGTTTAAATTGAGGACTGAATCTATCCATATTCAGCTCTTGCTATCTGAATTCTTCATTGTTTCTGAAACAAACCATGAATTACATTTACAGTGAACAGCTGATGCAATATAAATGTATTTGAAAATGTAATCGAGCAAAAATAATTAAATTGAAGATATAAATGAAAAAAGTGAAAAACTAGATGATCATAATGTATCGTTAGAATTTCTCATCTGCACTACCTGAAACAGACAAATTATGCAACTTCAAATGTTTACATCTTTTCAAACACTAAGGGACAAGCTGCTTTGTTTTTTTGAAATTTTTGGTGCCCAGCTATTTTCTAAAGATTTAAAACTGGATCCCAAGACAGGCATTTCCTAAAGGAGGAGACTGTGGACAGGGATGTTTTTTCTGAGCACTCCTGAAGTATTTATTAGGATAAATTCAAGATCCTAATTTTGATCTTTAAACACTGCTATAGTTTTTAGGTCAGGCCAACATGTCTGATGCAAAAGATCTTCTTAAGCCATTTGACAAATAAAGCACTGCCTCAGCTTTCATCTTTCTCAGCTTTCAGACTGTAATCCTTCAATTCAAAGAACTCTTCACCACTAGCAGCAAAGGGAAAGCCATTTCAAATAGCTTTGACCTCACAGTTTCACAGGCCAAATATTTTTTTAAAACATTACTGAAATGTATCCTTGTATAAACATGAACAAAGCAAAAACTTCACATGTATAACTACTTCACATCCTCCCCAAAACATACAATGAAGAGATTTTTAAGATAAGAAAAGACTGATGTACTTTTCTAGTATCTCCATACTCAGAAAATCTTATTCAGTGTTTTCTGCATCAGTGCCCTAAATTTTGCCTGAATACAAGATAGCTTAAAAACAACATCCAGTTTAATCTGAAGAGTTCAAGCAAAGAATTCCTCTCAACTCCACATTAAGCTACATCAATGGCTAATTACCTTCATAAGTACCCTATTTCTAATCCAATATGGAACACAGCAAAGTATATATGAACTCCTGACTCTAATAATCCTATTAGGGACCCACTTTCCCATGAGTAGAAGGTTATTCAGGACACAAGATAAAATATCTAATTTTACAGATGGGTTTTGCTAGTTGTTGCCCAGCTGTTTCTTTTTGATGATCTTGGCAATGAAGACACTAGTTCTATGATTAGGCAAATTCAGTGTAACCTATAAATAGCCAACTGAAGTAGCCAAGGCACCACTAACCCTCACTAATTGCTAACTGCACACATGAAGCCATCAAAATATACAGATAATTCCACTATGAGTTACTTTTCCACCTTTCATGGGAGCAAATACACTAGCTTAGTCTTTCTATTCAAAGGTTAAACTTATTGCTTAATTTTCAAACTTTAAGGCAAAATAAATGCCCTGGAAAACGAGTTTGAGATCTGTGTGCAGTTGCAGAGCTACAATCTTGTAGGGATCATGGAAACATCGATTGAGTGTTGCAATGAGGGGATGCAAGCTCTTGTGGAAGGACAGGATGGGAAGATGAGGAAGAAGAGTTGCCCTTTGTGAGAGAGCAGGGGGCTCCGTCTGGGGATGGATGAAGTCAGGGAAGCTAAAGCCCAAGTGGAATTGAATCTGGCCAGGGACATCAAAGATATAAATTACTTCTAAAAATATTTTTTGAGGTCTGCACTTGAAATTTAGCCACAGCATCAACTGGAAAAGTTTACAAAATTTGTTCCTAATGTTCAAACACACATGCATGTGTGCTTCCACCATGCATGCCTAGTTCATAGAAGAATTATATAGTAGCAGCTGCATTTTCATGCATGATCAGAGCTCACCTCATGTAAGTTTAATATGTAGAAAATGCTACCATTTTCCAGTTTCACTGTTACTCTTATATTTCATGCAGTTCACAGAAAGAAAGCAGAGGGGTAGTGAAAGTGATGTTCTCAGTAGTTGCAGACAAACCAGCTCATCATAGAGTAAGTCTGATATACTGAAATACTAAACAGAACCCTAGAAAACCAGAATTTGCCATAATAGGATTATCCTTCCTCTTATAGAGCTCACTGCTGCCCTCTTTAACCTGCCAGTCTTAACATTACAAACCTGAGTACATGATGGATTTGACATCTCTCTGGAAAACAGCATCCAAGACACAAGTACTAATGATTGTTTTTACAGGTGCCAATATGATGATAGTTTTCAATGCATTTTCACCTTCATATACCCCAAAGCTAGTGACACACAAGTTAATCAATGCCTTTAGATTTAATCAGAAAGTGTTGAGAAAGAAGCTACTGTACAGTGATACAGATAAGCAACAGCCTAACTCTGTAGTGGATAACAGTGCTTCATAGTGATTCAAGAAAATACACAACATATAGGCAAGGCAGACAGGATAAGGCAGAGAAAAAAACCTATAAAGATCAGTAACTCACCTTTAACTCTGATTAGCTGCAAATGCTTAGCAATCAAGAAAATTTAGCAGCAATCTTTATTTCCAAGTGGAAACTGGTGTTAACAAAGAAAAAACATAGTCTAAGGAAAATAAGCTTTCTTGGCTGTAGAGAGAGAGAAAAGCAACAGGATTCCATCCTTTTTCACTCCTACCTTTCCTGTGTCCCCAACAGTGACAGCTCCCAAGGACTGTCCTCTCTAAGGGAAAGCTTTCCTTGCCCTTTTGGTTACTCTTCCTACTCCTTCTGCTCTAGAAGGCAGTTTGTTTTAACATATCATTGAAAAAACAGCATGGTTTCTCCTCATTAGTACTTATAAAAATTAAGGTACTCTTGGATTGTTTGTTTACTGTGCGAGTGACTGTGCACTAGAACAGATTGCCCAGAGAGGTTGTGGAGTTTCCTTCAATGGAGATAGTCAAGAACTGTCTGCATTCAGTCCTGTGCAATTTGCTCTGGGATAACCCTGCTTGAGCAGGGAGGCTGGACCAGATGACCCACTGTGGTCCCTTCTAACCTTACCTATTCCATGACTCTGTAATATGAACTTATCTCCTAAGGAAGACACCTATACAACAGTGCCAGTGCCAAAGCTGTTCTTTTCCCAAAATGTTAATATTTATTCCCATTTTAAAGCATTCTTCACACACTTGGAGAATCAAGCCAAAATATCAATATAATTCTTTATTTTACCTCTTGAATATAATAATCTCTTTAAAATTAAAGCACTATAGTATTTTAGGTTTTGATACAACACAATTAGACATCAGGGCTTTGAATAAAGTAGAGTTTTAAACAGAAGGTTAAGACAGCATTAAAAATTATTGGCATGTCAATAGAGTCTAAGCAGACAGCTTTTTAATAACACTGGACAGGGAATCTAAAGGAAAATACTTCAGAGAAGTAAATTAATATTATTTCCAGCAGAATGATTTCTTTAAAGATGAAAATCCAAATTATGCAGGTCTTTTTTTTTGTTTCAAAAGAACAACTTTGAAGGTAAAATATACCTACCCAAAGCAATTAAGATGAGAAGAAGAAAGACAGAAGAAAAGAATACTCCAAGGACCAAGTATGTAAGGCTGAAAGAACTACTCTGTCAAGGTATAATCATCCATTTTCCCCTGAATTATATTTATTTAATACAAACACAAAGATGTGCAGAAGAGATGAATGGGTTACAGGAGAAGGTAAAGTGAAAGCTCTAAAATGTTGTTCTTTGGAAAGCATCACCATTATCAAAGAGAACTGTTTGCTGTTTGCAAGTCAATCTTTAATTCAAATGGAAAGCTGTTCAAGTTGTGTATGAATCTGTGAGCAACTACTAGACAAGGAGAAATAGAAGGTTACAGAAGGAATATCCTACAACAGTAGTACTTGCCAGACTCCAGTGTCAGTTTTAGCAGTTGTAGAACTTTAGCCATCAAACTTCTCATAGGTGACAAAGGAATTTTTACTTTTAGACTACGGTCATCCTCTCTGACCCTGGTCTTCACTCTGAAGGAGGAGGAAACCCAGCTTCCCCTGGTCTCTGTCATACACTTGCCATGAGATGAAAAGCAAAAGACATGCCACATTTTGCTGTATGAATAAAATTGTTCATAAGTTTGTAAGTTCTACCAAGTACCTGCCTCAGTCCTTTGCCCCGAGAGTCAGTTTTATCAATATATTTGCTTTTATGAAACCACTTATTTATGAATTCTCACTGAAAACAACTGAAAATGCTAAAGACAAGCAAAAAGAATCCTAGGTAAGCTCAATTTACAGAGGGTTCCATGGTTCCACTACAAAAATAAGAAAGCACATGAATGAAGTATTTTGCATCACAATCCCAGTTTAACACTTCTGGGGCAGGAACCTGGAATATTTTACAATTTCGAATGCCACTGCAGAAAACAAGAACATATTCTCCTTTCTGTCATATTCTCCTCCCCACACACTCTCCCCCTCTCCTTGTACATATATTGATAGAAAACCTCTGTACTTGCCTTTGGTCACTTATGATGCCATGTTGCTAATAGAGAAATAATACAAAAAGAAAAGTAGACTTCCTATTTGATTATCCATCTCACTTCATAAAGTAAGACTATTTCCTCTAAGACCTCACAAGAAGAATGAAGAGGACATATTTTGTTTGTCTTCATGATGACAGGCATCAGATGTTTCTCTAGACAGAATTTGCTAGGGGCACAGCAAGTTCTTTCAGAGGCCTAACTCTGATGGATGCACAAAATTAGATGGACTGAGAGGAGATCTTTAAAGAGGAAAAAAGACCAGTGGACTTCAGGGAAAATGATATTTCAGACTACCTGTGTATTTAAAAATTTTAGCTGGGAACAAAAATTAAAGGCAATGTGGAAAAAATATTATACTTCCTGTCACAGTTAGTTAAAGTACCATGTACAGGGGAGGCAGCTACTTCAGTAACTGACCAGATCCTGTTCCTCCATATTTTACACTCATTGAGAAGAGAGAACTTTGATGGCTTTGACTTTATTGCTAACATACCTTTCCTGGCTTCCTTCTGTGATGTGGTACAGATGATTGGCACCTCCATCAGCACAAGCTCTCAGGGCAGCTGCAAGTGAAGAAAGAGAACATCAATGCATTTGCATTATAAACAAAACCCTACAAACAGTTACTCCGTTACTGACATTGCTGTGTAATGTTGATGGTGACATAGGGAATAAATTGGAGATCTCACATGGCTTCTAGCTTCCTATACTTGACTGCTTCTCCCATTTCTCTACATAGATATTAGAACTGTTTTTATCAGATTAGTGCCAATCTTCACTGGACTGTGCCACTGTATTTGAAAATAGCTTATTTACACCCATCCTAACCTACAGCCCAGCCACCTTAAACTACATGAGGGGCAAGTACTTAAAACCTGAAAAGGTCCAACCTCCATCTATGGGCACATACTTGTCTCAACAAGTGGGAATTTGCACTGTAAACCTAACTATCTTCTCACCCAGGCAAAAAGTTCCCAATGGCTCTATGATAAACTGCACAACAACTGGGGAAAAAACTAACCAAGAGTTAACCATGGCAGTACTTGTTTTCTATTTTTTGCCTATCCTATGACACAAAAATGGTAGCTCTACTACAGTTCCTATATTGTTCCAAAGACTGTTTGAACCAACTGATATTAAGAAGGTGGGTGTTAGGTCTTGGCTTTAAATCTTTGCCCTGTCCTGATACAAAATCACAATCATTTTCACTGCTTCCAGCTAACTTGGGGACCACAAAGGGCACGTGCCACTTATTCCAGTAGATATAAGCATGCACAGACACGCCATTCTCTTGTGATCACTTTGATTATATAGACTTAAGTCAGAGAAAAGAGACAAGACCAACACTATTATTACAAAATCAAACATAAATTGGTATATTTTATTCATAAGCATTCTTATTAATCATCATTTAAGCAACACACAATTCTTTCATGAGATTTTTGAAACCTGATAAGCTATTAAAGATTGAAAATTACCATCTTGTCTTAGCAGTCTTTATCACTTTTTCTCTGAGATGCACAGTTCAGATAACTGCAGCACACAAGATAAAAGAATCTGTCGCTTCCACACTAGAGCAGAGTGTTCCTTCCAAAGAGAAACTGACTGGTAGTCCTGGGAGGGCTGAAAGTCACAGGACTGAGGGGGTGGAGGATGGGAAAGGGAAAAAGAAGACAGACAAAGAAAAGGAACAGCCTGCCAAAGTTTTGGGAAAAATGATGCAAACAATCAGATCAGGCACTTCTTGCTGAAGATAATCCAATTTTCAGCTAAAGCTGCTTTCCTTTGGTGTTTATTTCTCAGTCAGAACCACCTCTCAGCAGTGATACAAACATATATCTTTCCTTTTGTCACTCATTAGGTGGGCAATCCACCTCTCCCCCTAGTGTAGCCATCAACTTAGCCAGCTTATACAAACAGGGGCAACAAAGTTCATCTCTATATCTGCTCTCATCTTCAAGTCATTCTTTTTTATGTGGCTGCTGAAGTCCCACCACAGCGAATGTTCTGCCTGGGTATATCCACCATGCAGTACAATGTGACCTTGGCTGAGGCTTTTAGGAAAAAAAAAAAAAAAAGAAAAAAAAAAAAAAGAAAGCAGGGCAAAGCAAAAGCTACCAGTTCATCACAGATAGCTTTGGGTTCATCAGCTTTTTTCCTGCAGGTTGAAACAAATGTGCAGGGCAGAACAAGCACTGCACTCCTCTGTATTGCTTCCAGCACTGCTTCTGCTCCAGGATCTCTCCTGCTCTCTTTTGTCCATGGTATTACAGTACCCACTACGGTAAGCACTACCCTTCTCAGCCTTCTTGTGCAGACCGTGCTCTTCTCCATCCCCTTATTCTACTTTACCCACTCCTTACGGCCACCATCCAAACCCGTACTAAAAAAGCTAAGGTCAAGCAGATTTGATCCTGACAAATCTCATTAAGTGAGGTCATTTCCAAATTATGGTAGCTGTTCAGCCATTTACCACGCAGGTAAATGGTGATTCACTGCTTTAGGCAAGTTCCTCATCCATCCTGATGAATACAAGCATCACAAGACCTGAACATTTTTTGCCCACTGTGTTTGGCTGGAAGATTTTAGGTTCTCTCACTTAAGGTTATGGCTGAAAATGGATTGATGTACTTCCTTACACTTGGGCATATTTATTAAGTTTTCTTGTAGAGTTCAGCTCACACAGAATATAGTAATGGCTCATTGCAAGAAGGGAGTTCAGCTCACAGAGAATATAGTAATGGCTCATTGCAAGAAGAGTGGAAGAGTGTGTAACACCTGTTCTTAAGTTAGCTATCCTGTCCATCAGCTTATTTAGGGGATAGAAGGCATCTAAGCAGGCCTAGGACCTAAGCAAGTACAGAATCTCTTCTCTCCCCTTGAGCTCAAATGCAATTAATCACTTGAGACAGTCTTTATAACCAAAATTCTAAGAAGGCTGCAGAAAAATATTTTCTAACTTAAGGTACATAACCTGCCTAAAGGATGCTTCCCAGGCCAAGGACAGTCCCAGCTTCTTCCGAGAACAGTGAGTTTTATATCTATTCTCCCTCATTTTAAACAAATAAATGGCTCACAACTTCTGAAAAAAAAAACCCAAGAAGATGGGATGAGATACAGAAAAAGTGATTAAAGAGTCTATTATCTGTCTCAATTACTTTGAGATAGACAGAGCCTTAACTATTGGAAATTGTCTCAATGGATTTACCGCAAGTGAAGCCTGGCCTAAGATCTTTTCATCTGTCTTATTATTTTAAAACAGCACAACCAAAAAACCAAACCAAACTAAGCATTACAAAACAAATCAGTCTTCAATCTGGATGGTACACATAAAACTACTGAGATACAACCAAACACACAAAGATGCCTAAGTAACAGATCTATGACTTTTGTATGTTGTTCTCTTGGAAATAGGGCTACTATTTGATATCTCAAATCAAAAGAGTTGCCTGATACAACTGCAATTTAAAGCTGTCCCCCACAGACTCATTCTTCTTTATAGGAGAAAAACAACATAAAAAATTAAGCTTCTGCAGCATAGTAAAGTTATTTAGAGAAACTATTTATGAGGTACTGATCCTTTACCAGCAAGTTAATAACGAACACTGGAATCAGCCAAAGCCCCAGGTGCATTACGGAACTAGCAGGTAATTAACAGATTGGCTGGAGGCCAGTAAATCATATTATTTCTACAGCTTTTCTTGATAAAAAGTAATGATATATATTAGCTAGAAGAACATGTATCATTATTACCTAGAAGTGTTTAAGGAAATAGTCAACAATCCTAAGCTTACAACTTGGATGGAAAATTCTCTATGAAAAGGTAATAGGAACTGATTTTATACAGTGCCTTTTATATTAGAGACAAAATTGCTTTATAAACAACTACTTAGCCAAGGTGTACCACAGCAACTGTGTAGGCAAATCTAGCAGTCTCTAGGCACTTTGCAACAGCTCACATGAAACCTCATTAATTATTTCAGCAAAAACTGAAGAACCTGAACAAGATTGGGGCTGTGTTTTGCTTGGCTTGTCATCCTGAAAACAGAGAGACTTTCTTCCAAGAAGTTTACAATTTAAACAGATGAAAAAAGAAAAAGTAAATGAAAAGGTGAAAAGTGACACAGAGGGATGAAGTGCTAATGGTCACACATGGCTCCAAGACAAGTAAACTTCCAGAGTGACCAAAGTAGATGATGGGGATTGTAGAGTGAGGAATAACTTAAGTGGTCCATCAGAACACAGAAGGTCTTGTGCTTAGCTTCTCTTCTGGCCCAAAGATTACCATCTCATTGTTGGAAACCCTCTCAAATTTGCCAGCTGGGCCGTGCATGGAAGCACTCTCTAGCGTATGTATGTCCGAAAGAACTAAGTCACCACAGACATTATCTAAAGGCTTTTAGTTAACCCTGACTCTGTCAACTGAGACAGACTAAGGAATGGTTATCCAAGTAATTCACTGAGCTCTGATGGGTCAAGAGGACCAACATCTTCAGAAAAGATGAGATATGCAACTGGGAGTGACAGCTTTTTCAACCAGCACAACTGGAAGCAGAGGAGACCTGTGCTCTTGGCCATTCAGCTTAGCTGGAGAGCCCCAAGGTACCATTTTATGGTTTTGTTATTAGAAGAGATGATGCTAAGAGGACAAGGACTCAAGTGCACTGCAGCCCTAGCTCAGTGTGTGAATCTGCAACCCTTGGCATTACCACAAATTACCACCTTTCCAATCTGAATATTCTGTGTTAAGACCCACTCCTCAGAAATAGCTTTGTCTGCCAAATTATCACCTTTTCTATCTGTCAAATTGCTTTCTGATATAACTCCTGTGTCATTCTGTGAACTAAGGCATGGAGACATAAATGAAAAATCAACTGTTTCATTCTTCAGAAGGGGGAACTCAGTGCCACTGTCAATAACTGCTTCCCACGTTATTTGGAACAGCATATGTTCAGTCCAGTGGTGTCTGATATTATGGCAAGAGTAAATACCACTCAGCTTCACCTATGCCAAAGAAGAGTTACATCAGTATTATCAACATTATCCATCCATGATATCTAAGAGTTTCTCGTAAGCCATGTGAATGAAGAAACCAAAGTGAGTCTGAGCAGTGCCCTTCATTTTAAATGGTGCCTCTTCTGCTAGCAACCAGCGAAGTATTTCCCTTTAGTTAATGAAGTTGAGGCACCAATTTTAGGGCTAATTATTTGTTCTTACAAAAATGATTCCAAGACAACAATAATAATGAAAACAATTTATACTATATTTATATTTAACAAATATAAATAACTTCCTGTCACTGTGAGATATGAACAGCATATCAAACACAAAAAGTAAGGTCTTGGCTCTCAGCTAACTAGCCCTTATGCTTTTTGCAGAAAAGAAGCAAGTATATTATTGCATTGAATAGCTCTGCAAATTTGGGATGAGGAGGGAAGACTCCACAGGACAGATGTAACTCTTGCAGACTAAATAAGATGAGGGCATAAAAAGGGAATACATTTATACACAGTAGACCAATACCTGGGGAAGAAGAGTATAACCTTATTATCCCTATTATTATTCCTATTATAATATTCCTTGTAATTAGCATTTAAACTTTATTTTTCCAAACAGATCTTGAAATCAACCCATGTTTTCTGCCTAAATTCAAATTTATGACATCTCTTCTTAAACTGCGTTAGTGCATCCCCTCTGTTCCCTTTCTAATTTTACACAACTTCTTCTAGGTATGCAATCTGTTTCCTTCTTTCAATTATTGATTCAGTAGCCTAGTAACCATAATTAACCTGCCAGCATAATCTAAACATAAGAGAACTGCTTCATTAATGACTTGGAGTGCTGGTGGTAATATATATGTTAAATATATGGTAGATAGGCAGAGAATTGCTTGGTTTGCTTGATACATTGTACCAAGACATTTTTGTCCCAGCATTACTGAAAAATAGTGGTTAGCAATATGAAAATGCATAGTCTGTATTTATTTGCTTTCTCTTTTTCTCCTTTGTCCTGCAGAAACTGCAAAAAAATTTTAACGAAGCCACGGCTTTGTACAGCTGCAGACTGCTAGCTAGAAGATTGAATTGCACCTCAAACTATTCCCTCCCACCCATGTGTTATCACCTGTGTTACCAGGACTGTAAGCAACTGCTATGACATATCAAGTACAGAGCACAGCAGACATTAGCAAACCACCTACCAGCCCATAATAGTTTTCTGCTTTGTGGTGGACACTGGTCTTGCTATGGGGCTTTCTAACTATTTAAAATAGGTCTATTCATATGTTGGAAATGAGTGGTTTGGCTGCTTAAAGAAACACTGCCAAAGGTACTGGCAAAAGCAGGGTTTAAAATGAGTTTGTGAAAATACCACTTTACAGAGTCTGATGGCAAGATTCACTCTATTACTTCTGTGCTGGTTTGAGCTGAAGTAGAGTTAACTTTCTTCATAGAGGTTAGTATGGGGCTATGTTTGGGTTTTGTGCAGAACACAGAGTTGATAATGCAGAGATGTTTTTGTTGTTGCTGAGCAGAGCTCACACAGAGTCAAGGCCTTTGTGCTTTCCGTACTGCCACACTGGCAAGGAAGTTGGGGATGCATGGGAGATTGGGAGGAGACACAGCTGGGACAGGTGACCCAAACTGACCAAAGGGATATTCCATACCATATAGACATCATGCTCAGTATATAAGGTAGGAGGAAGAAGGAGGAAGGGGGGACATCTGGAGTGATGGCGTTTGTCTTCCCAAGGAACCGTTACGCGTGATGGGCCCTGCTCTCCTGGAGATGGCTGAACATCTCCTGTCTGTGGGAAGCAGTGACTTAATTCCTTGTTTTGCTTTGCTTGTGTGTGCAGCTTTTCCTTTCTCTATTAAACTGTCTTTATCTCAACCCATGAGTTTTTGTAGCTTTTACCCTTCTGATTCGCTCCCCCATCCCATTGGTGGGGGAGTGAGTGAGAGGATGTGTGGTTCTTGGCTGCTGCTGGGGTTAAACCGTGACATACACAGATTAAAGCATACAGAGGAAGACCAATTTAGAAGCAACTTGAAATGATTTACATGGAAGCTGGGAATGCAAAAGAGGGTAAAGGTGCAAAGGATACAGGTGGAAAGATAAGAGTGCAAAAGGGTTTTGCAGCACTTAATCATCGAGTACTTGAACATTGATAAAGTAATTCAATAGGGTCCAGTACTATTACAACAATGAGGTAGTAACATTCGTACCATAATCAATTCACACAGGTAAAATGTGTATGCATTCTACGAGTGTAAAGGTACCTATCACAAATTCCCATTGAGTTCAGAGAAATGCTCACATCGAATCCCTTTGCATTTTCCAGCAGGTGAAGGCTGCGCTTCAAGCAGTGTGGTAGTGGGGCAGTGTGGAGAGTATCAGCCTAGGTTTGTGATCCTCTGAATATTATAAACCTGAGGACTTGTGAGCTCTGAGATGTGTCCTGCTTAGAGGGAGGTGCTATCACAGACTGCTGTGGTCCAGGAGAGCTCAAAGGATCTCACTTAGGACTGCTGTTTATAGGGTCTCAACATGATTGACTTTGGTCACCAGTAAGTTTACATCCTGGCCATAACCCAAGGAGTTAACTACTGGGCTTTTTTCCATGAAATGCTGTAACAATGGTACCATTCCACATTCAGGTAAATGGTTGACCAAAGCTACAAAGTAAAATTGCTTATCCTTTGTTTCTCACCTCGTTGGCCAGCTGATGTTTCTGATTGTTCTCACCTTTACCATGCAAAAGCTCTTTGTATGATCGGGGGTACCTCACAGCCCAGTTGGTCAAGGGACACTTCAGTACTCAGCTGGTTCAGTCAAGGCTTATCAGGAGCTTCTGAGATCATAAAGCAGGCCTAAGGATGAGGTGGTGGGATGCCCCACCACTCCTTAATTTGTCTAAAACTGAAAAGGCATAGCTCATGTCACCAGGATTTTAAATTTGCAGCAGTGCACAGGGCTTTAAACAAGCACAATGAAGAATGTCACTCACTCACAGAATATTCTGTGGTTCCAAATGAGATTAAAGAGATATACAAGTGCTTCTAAGCTGCTACTATAGATGCACATTCATGCTGCTATAATCAGCAGTAGCAAAAGGAGTCCTCCTTCTGTAGTAGTATTCAGCAGTTTGTAGGATTGAGCCCCTTCTCAGGATTTTCACCCAAGATTCCTCCTTTTTTTGCTCTTTTTTTTTTAGTGCCATTGGTGATTCATAATTTTTCATGCATACTTCCAGGCCGGGAACAAATTTAAATTTTACAGATCCTGCAAAGAAAACAATAGTTGCTATTCTTAAATTGTCTGTGTACCCATGAAAGATCCACCAGCTACAGGTATCTCCTACCTGACTTCTAAACCATCTGTATCACACAAAGAACATAGATACCCAGCAGTCCTGAAGTAAATAAATGGATCACCAACACTAGAGCTGGCAATCTGCTTCCATATGGACTGGACTATGGATCTCAGATGAAAAACGACTGTACCTCTAGTAAGGTAATTATATGTTTCCTATAAAGCTACTGCGCTTCTTTAATCACTCTGCTTTGAGCTCTAAACATCATAGAGATCTCAGCCAAGCAGACTCAGGATTCATTAAGCAATTAAATATGAGAAGACAAGGAAGAAACCAACGTGAGAATGAATTAGGAACACTATTCTTTTTTCAGTGCATTGATTCAATATTGAGCAAAAGCCACACAGATAACAAGTCTCTCTTCAAAATTCACACAGAAATGAGACATAGGGAAAATTAAAAAATTTCTCCCAAAGACAAAACTCACATCTGAATTTTAGCCAAAAATTGTTACGCAGTCATCAGAACAAAACCTTACTTTAAAAGAAAAAGCTAAAATAATTTATAGCTTACTTCAGAAAAAAAACAAAAAAGCAATAAAAGAACAAATCAACACCTTAAAAACCAAATTCTTCAGTACAAAAAAACCACAATCACAAGCAAAAAAACTTGAGTATCAGTAAATATAGTAGGAATAATGTGCTGTCAGAGACAGAGGCAGGAGAGCAACTGATTTCACTAGACTGTCTTCATGAGCACTTCCATGCAGAGTTCATTACAATGATTCATATTCAAGACTGCTGGGTTTGGAGTAATCTCTTATCAGGTGTTAGATTTAATATTCCTACAAGCCTCACTTAAGATACGATTTTCTTTTCTCTTTCCTGTCATTCTTTTCCCATTCTGTCAAACCTGGGAGCTCTGGTACTGTCTGTGCTGCCTTGCACCCATTGCTGTAACAGTGTCCTCCACAAGCAGAGCAGCCCCGTGTTGTGTCAGAGAAAACCAGGAAGACAGAGCTCAAATGTAAAATGAAGTACTTGCTGCCATCATTTCAACAAAAATCTAAGTGACCTTTTCATTACAAGGCTATGTGGCTTGATGCCACTGGGGGAAGAATCAGGACAAACTCTATTCTTTTCATTTTCTCCTAATTTTTTCCACTGTGTTTGAAAAATGACAGCTAAAGCAATAATGTAACATTTAATCAGCTTCTCTTTTTGCCCTGAGCACACATCTATTATTACTAGGTAACAGTAAAAAAACCCACTGATTAGGGCAAAAAATAATAAAAAGAGGGGAAAAATGCACTGAAGTGTATCGTGCTAATCCTGACATTAATCCCTGATAAATTATTTGTTTGAATGTCTTTAAAGAATAATTTGTCAAATCAAAGATTCTTACAAGATGCAGGAATATAAGTGGGAAATCCTGCCTGGGCCTTAAATCTGTCTTTTCCAGAGTGAGAAGGAATCCAAGCTCTCTACAGTCTGTATGTGTCTGGTCTGACATTTGGAATTGCTCAGAGATTCACAAGCCACACATCGGCCTCAGGGCTGGGTTGGATCCTGGTTTGCAGATGAGCACTCAAGTGTCTCACAGCTTGTTCTGGACTGTGGCTCTTCTCCAGAGCACCTGTGATTGGTAACCAAAAACTCTCAGCCAAACTTTGCCTATGTAACCCCCAATAATGGATGAAGAATCCACCAAGTCTCAAACATCAAACCCTTACAGATGCCATGCTGGTGATCCTTCATAATTTCTCCCATCAGGTTGCCTTTCAAATACCATCTTCTTTCATTGCTTCATAAGTAAAATGCACCTCACTAACAAAACTTTACTATAACCTGTCTACCAGGGTCCTACACCTACGGCAAATGCCTACATTGAAATATAATTGAAGGTAAAGTAACTGAAA
>NW_008659079.1:18423-47591 GCF_000695815.1 Acanthisitta chloris
GCAAGTGAAATGGATATTAATTTTATTTCTGGAGTTTTAAAATTATATTGTTTAATCATTTGGCATAACCACCACTGACTTCAAGCTTTGAATGCAAGTTTTTATTTCTTAATTTTCTATTTCCCATTGCTGCAACAACGATTTCTAACACAAGGAAAATGAACAGCAACAAACATGATGGAATATCCTAACCGACTGCAGTTTTTAATTGCTGGTCAGTGTTGTCATTAGATAAACTGACTCTACTACCATATGGAAAAAAACACTATAATCACCTCCATTAGCCACAAAACAGCCACATTTACATAAAGGATCAGCCTGGAAAGAGAAAAAAACCCACACTTTTTTTTTAATGTGGCCTTGCATCAGCAATGCCAGCCTGCATGCAATCACCACTCCCTACCCTCAGCTGAGCAGGATGTGGGGCAGTCAGGGAGGCAATATTTATTTGGAAAGGGGTGATCAGCTGTCCTATGATAGCAAAGAAGGAGAAATCATCTCCTATTGCTGCTGGTCATGAGCAAGACCTGGCCATGTTCTTTATCACAGCAGAGTCAGTGCTACTGCCTCTTCTGCTTCCACTCAACAATATGCATTAATAATTCAAGTTAACCTGCAAGTGTAAAGCAATGAACATGATAAGTTCATATTTATGTCTATGATTAAATATTTTCAGCTAACATATTTATATTTCAAATTTTGTTTGCCTAAATTGGATTTGCAGTAGCCAGCAACTCATCACAAAATCAATCGCACACTTATTTTAAATTACAAACAATATATTAATTCTCATGCTACTAAAACACATACTGTTCCTTAGCAGCCCAGAATAGATTTCCACACAACCATCTTATATCACAGTCTAACAAAAACTTCTGTGCATCAAGGAGATTACAGAACTCATAAAAGTTAGAAACTCCAATGTTGTTAAAAGATGACTAGAAAATTGCAATGCATAAATTTCTGAATGACTCAAGCATGTTTTGACAACTTCTTGACAAATGATTTAAAATATTCAAAAGAATAATCTTGGTCTAAAAGTTGTTTGGAAATAAGTATCAAAAAAAGGGACAAAAAAGAAACCAGAGAAGGAAAAATTTGGATGGTAAATACATTTGCCTAATGCATGTGGAACTGATCTTTAGAATTTATTTTCTAATGTCTTGATAACATACAGCCACCCTATGTTCGTGCTGCACACTCTTGTGTGTAGATCATTTCCCCTAGTCTTAACAGATGAACTGTTCAATAGATTTTCAAGCATACAATTCTAACAGTAAACTATTACAAACACCATCAGGAGAAATGGTGAAAAAAAAACCCCAAACCACCATTATTTCATTTATGACAGTTTCAGCCTTTTGTATCTGACTGACCTCCGCAACTTTTCCATTCTCTTAATTCCCAGATTCAGGCAGTGGCAAGCTGCAGTGGAAATTTTTTTGAAGATACTGGAAATATAAAATTACAAGAATACATGATGTTGCCCATTTTATTTCATATTTGGAACAGCTCCAAGCACATAGGCACTGGCATTTGCACCAATCTAAACCAGAATGGATTCATGGAAGCAGTGGATTTGCATTGCTCTAGTACTGGCACTTTAATATAGTTCCAAGGATGAACCTGAATGCCATGTTGACATTACAATGCATTGCTCCTTTTAAGAGGAGAAAAGTTTTAGACACCTGCATCAATACTAATCTTGATCCCAAATATCTTCCTACACAAAATAAATGCAAAATAGAAATAATATTCTTGTTAGGCACTTAGTTAAATTTTCCAATAGTCAAGAAAAAGGTCAGATAGTATAAGCTAGCATACTGATAGAAAAGATCAGGTTCTCAAACATGTTTCCTTCCTTATTCATATTTGATAAAATAGTAGAAAAACCCATAAGGATGAACAAAATATGATTTTTTTCATTCTTATAGAAGGTATGAATTAACATTTTCAAAAGAAATTATCAACAATTCCAATTTTTGGAAAGTTTTTAGTTATCTTGATGAAATGGTATGTTAAATCACCACAAGACACAAAGAAAGTTTATTTGGACAGGCAGAGTCAGGTACAAACCAGACTAGAAACTAATTCTGAGTGGAAATGGGATTTCTCATCTGAATTCTCTTAATGCAAATGCAAAACCAATACTGTCATCCATGAAAAAAAATTATCAACATCTCTATGCGAATAGTCTGGTTATGAATGAAGATGGTATAGCAGTAGTTTCCCAGTTCATAAAAGTGATGAAGAAACAAGTGCATTGATTTCAAAACCTCTCTTTATTAAGGTTATAAAAGAACCTTAAGATGAAATTTCCAAATAAAAATATTTGTAGGATGCAATCTACAGTTTACTGTACAAAACTGGGTATATGTCCTCAAGGGGAATAAACTTCTGTGTGACAACTCTCCTCATAGAAAGTCTGAAACCAGGTAATTAATTTATAGATCTTCACATTACGTAGGCACAGCTCTTGCCCTCTACCTCTGAAACAGCATTATGGCAGTTTCCTACAGCTTCATAAGGGAGAAAGGCTTAGAGGCTTAGTAGGGACTTCATCCCCTGAATTTGGGACTGTTCAGTGTTTTAGGAAAACCTGCAAGCTTCTGGACTATTCAAAAACTATTTTAAGTAGCAGATTTGTCCATGTCCAATTTTCAGTTACAATGATGATCACTACATTGCACATGATTTTTATCAAAATGCTACAGAATTAGTTCTTCAGATCTTCAATTATGTGCTATAAAGATAAATAGCCCTAAAAGTGCAAAATGAAAGAACTTTTCCTTCTCATTTCGGTCCACTATTTTAATTTTGAAGAAGAGAGACTGGATTTAAGCATATATTGAAGTCTGATGTTCAGAAGCAAATTCATGGAACCCAGGTAAGAATTCTTTGTTTTGTTTAAATTACCTCCTATCTAAATGTATTATATCCCCTTCTAAATTCATGCTAATATGGATGCATTTTGCCATCCCTTGAGCATAAGCCAAACCATTTAATCTCTATTGACCAAAAATACTGGTCTCTTCTTTGGGGCCATTTCCCCCTTGTAGTTGAAACATGTGCATTCAATAAATAAAACTGTAGACTTAGCACACCTGACTTTATTCTGAAAGTTTGCTTTAAGAACACATTCCCAGTGAAACAAACAAGCAAAACCCCACTACAGTCCTGTTCAAATGGCAATGCATTACATATTGTATCTATTGCTCTTTGTTCTCAAAATGGTTCAACAAAAAAAAAACAACCCAAAGAACTATGCAGTAGCTGAGAATCTTATTATAACAAGTGTTCCTTTTCAGTGTTGTTATTTAATTGGAAATTATCACCCTATTAAATCTTCCATAAAAACACAGCTTATAAGGGTGGGAGGAAAAAATCCTAAGCATATATATCCTTATTTAAATCAGCCAAGTGTTGGCCAAAAAGAATATCAATACTCTATTTAATTTAAAAGCTCTGCCCATACTAAACACCTCATTATCAGGAACAGAAAATATTAGAAGACAGGTTGTTAAAATGTGATTTGAATCACTGCACCAATCCCATGCTACCCTATCTACCAGATGTGCTGGAGATTCCAGATTAGTACATAACATTTTAATTTAAAGTAGTGTGTTCCTGCACTTGGCCTTGTTTAAATCAGTAATGCTAGCGAAGAGCTGGTAAAATGATATTAAAAAACATTTACTTGTTTAATCTGAATTTCATCTTTCATGAGCCCTCAGAGCCTACAATATCATTACCTATTGGGCTTTGAAGTACACGAATTATACAGAAGTCAGTATTTTCACAGGGCTCTTATCTCCCTCTTTTAAAAGACGAGAATTCATTCCTGTCTTCTTCAGATACCGAGTTTTCTCTCCTTCAGCTCATCCATTCTTGACCAGGTCCACTGATAGCAGCCCTCAATCTATATAGGGCAATTCCCAGGCCTAAGACTTAAATGTCCAACATTAGAATTAAAAACAAACACACAAGCAACCACCTCACACCAAAACCCCAACAACTCCCAGCTCCACAACAAGCACATATTGGCATATGTAGGGATGGACTTTCCTCAATTCATGTGAAATATCTATTTCTTCACTGTTTTTCAATAGTTTACTTCCAAACATCTGTGTTGATCATGCTAAGACACTAGAGGTCAAATTCAACCAGCTCACTTCAGCAGCATGTGTTTAAAGCAAGATCCTCTCTCCTAAGATGTTTGATGAAAGGATTTCTCTTATTCTTGGTGTGATAATACGTGACTAAGTCCCTAAGGCAGATAGCTGTCTGTATACAGCATGAAACACCCTTTATTCTTGGTGTGATAATATGTCACTAAGTCCCTAAGGCAGACAGCTGTCTGTATACAGCATGAAACACCCAACACTGGAGGACTGTTCTCCCTAGCAAGGAAAAGGAATAGTAATGCCTTGATTTCACACATGACACTCATTGCCACACAGACCTTAAGAGACATCTCTGAATCTCTGGTTCACAAGCCACTACATAGGTACATCTGTACCATAAAGGCAACAAGCATATTTTCACCAATGAAGAAAAAGATCTGCACAAGACCTTGCCACCTGCTTGGTACAGTCACCAGAGCTTCTAATAGATTTGGTAATTTGGAGGTTTTTTTTCGCTCTAAGACGCTTAAAAGAGTTCTCTGTGAAAAATCAAAAGATGATCAGACTGCCATCTTTATAAACTAAACTAGTGTTAAAGAAAGAGAGACCATGGTGCTTTCATTTATCTTGTTCACAGGTAAAAATGACAAGTATTGAGTTACAGTTCAGCCTATCGGTAGTCCTTGGCAGAGAAAAAGAGTTTTGGAAATTTGGTTTAACAGCTAGCTTTCCAGTATCAGAAACATTTCATGTTGTTGCTCTTTTAGCAAATCATAATCAATAGCTGTGACTAACAGAAGTAGGTTAAACTTTCCCTTATGTGATTAATACCTCCTATAGCCAATGCCCTTCCCAGCTTCTATGATTTTAAAAAGGTGATATGGAGGGGCATAAAATAGTATGTGTTTTAAACCACAATTTGAGAGATTCCTGCATGCATCAGCTCCTCACCTCCTTAGAAGGTCTCTGATCTCAGAGAAGCCACCTGTGCTGAGCAGAGAGTTCTACTCCTCAAGTATCAGGATTCAAACTATACTTACCACTCTATCCAAACACAAGGCAACCACAACAGCTCAAGCCCTAATACTATATATATCTTTTCTTTTTCTCTCTTCACTGTCTTGATCCCTGCTATCTCTCTCTTTGCAATTTCATCTATTTTAGCTTTCAAATGCACACAGCATCTCATAAACTGAAGACAACGCAAATACCCTCAGTCAGCCTTCTTCCTCCCACACATGCCACCATTTCATCTCCCCTTCTTCAACTATTGTCTCCATTCTGCCCCACACCCACTTGCCTCCTATTTCAGAGTCTGCTTTATGAGCCACAGAAATATTTTACTTTACTTAAATCTAGGAATTGTGTAAAAAGTGTAACCAGAAGACCATGGACTTTCTGAGGGTTTGTAGAAAAAAAATTTCAGAAAACAAAGAAAAGAGAGGTCCTCATAAAATAAGCAAGAATAAAAGGGGAACAGTCATGCTATTTCTCTCAACATGCAACAACCTCATGCACTGTCCTATCACTCTATCAAGGATAAGACCACCGAGCCAAGCTGTTCCCATGCCAGCAGTTTGTCACAGCCCGTATCACACTCTGGGCAGGCAGAGGATGGAGGCAAACACACCTTCAGGGAGAGTGTCTGTACCCAGGGGAGCTGCTATCGCTCTCTCTGTCTGAACAGCTCTCAAGTGACTGGAGAGCTAGGAATTATACACTAAATCATGCCTGGTGCAAATATGCTGCCTCTTTCCAGCAGGAAAGGCTTGCAGTAAGAAGTCACCACTGATGCTACTTTTCCTGCCACTGCAAACTGATGAGAAAGCCTTTGCAGGAGGAGGAGACAACCACCTGGGAGGATAGAGGGAGGCATCCATCTGGTTTTGACAGTAAAGAATGGGGACAGATAGGAAATAGAATTATATCTCTTTTCTTCCCAGGCATGAGTGGTGCATTTCCCCACATACAGGGAAAACAATAAGCAGTGTTTAAAGAGACATCTACTTCTGACACAGCTGGATTCACCAGGGTGTTCCCAGTCTCTCCTCTTCTAAAGAGAAATGACATCACTCATTAAACAGTAAAATGATGCAGTATGCATTTGGGAAAAAAACCCAACAGCTAAATAAGGGAACCACCAAACCACTGCCCCATTAAAAAATAAGACTACTAAGAAAGAAATGCTTGTATAAGAGGAGATAATTAAGACTAACCACACAAGAAAAATAAAACCACAACAAATAATTAAATGTAACTTCTAATTAATTATTCCAGTTTATAAGAGACCTGCTGCAAACTTTCAATAATATTGTTTGGAACATCAGACATTTTGCTCTTGCTGAAATTCATTTCTGATAATGCAATAGTAACATCTCAGGAATGATATTAAATTTCTACTTTGTATTAAAGTAGAATCGTATTAGCATGGTACAGTATGTGTATCCCTGCTGGGATTACTTTCATGCTGAAAAAACAATGTTATTTTTCTATTACTGAAATAAGTTATCTATTTTGACACTGGAAAATATTTTTCACTGAACTATAAACTAACAAAATACCTCTTCTAAGAGGATATCACTGAAGTTTCTCTCCTGGTGTACTTTCAATTCCTAGCCAGCAGCCATTCTGCTTTTTTTTTTAAAACAAACTGATTTGATTTGTGGCATACCTGTGAGCCCGTATACTAAAGTTAGCATGTCCAGTCCAATTACTCTTGCTCAATCCTTGACCAAACTGTTGGGAAATCTGCCTGAGGAAAGAATAAAAGATTGCAACTGACAGATCTGTCTTCCTGAACAAAACTCAAGTGGCCCCTTCCAGGATCTCTCATGACCCAGTCTTCACATTTGGCTACCTGCACCCTACAAGAGTGAGCCCCATAGCAGCTCAGAGGGAGGGAAAAATGAGGAATCAAGGTTATCTTTATATTCAAACACATGTGTACTTTACTGACATCATTTTCCATTTTCATTTCATGTGGTATTACTGGGTTGCATTCACCTTTCACAATGATAAGCCACCTTGAACACCATCAGCTGGCCCTAACCCTCAAATTTCTTGTCAGGGCATGGAAGAAATGAGCTCGAACAAGTATTTAAAAGATGAAGAGGGGAAGAGAGGGGAGTCACCTTCTCTGATAAAATGTGCCTCTGGTGTAAACTGCAAGCAATTCCAGATAATGAATTAAGGAGGTTATCAGAGACAGGCCAGGAGTCAAGTCCCTGAATAATGGAGCAATGCCCCCACTAAGGGATCAGGACCATGGTTAGCAAGTCCTGGTATTTGGGGCAAAATCCAGGTTTTAGCCACATAATTATTTCAATGCAAGCCAGAGAGTACATTTCCAAACACAGACCCTAATATGCTATCACTGAATGATGTGTAATTTACAGTGCATTCTGTATCAGTTCTGAAGCTGACCAACACACTTTCTCACACTGAAGTGACACACCACACCACACCTGCAGAGTAGAAGAGCTTCAACAGGAAGATATTAAATTCTCATATAGATGGTACAAAAAAGAGCATGGCCATTAAGTTTGGGACTGGCACATGTGCACCATGTGGGTTCCACCTGGTGGCCTGAGGGGACTTTTTTTCTTTAGCAATAACACCAGAATCAGGAAGAAGATAGAGAACTTGAATATATTCTAGAAAAGCCACTATCAATCATCTGGGGAGAAGAAAATGACACCTTTGAGCCACACAACAGGTTTCTGTCAAGTCTGCCCGTGGCAGCAGGTGTCGCTGTAAGGCAGAGGTACAGCAATCAGGAAATTATGGGGACACAGGCAAGAACAGCAGCAGGCAAAGATGCTTCATGGTACAGGGGAAGAACATGCAAATTCTTGACAGCTTGTAGCTATGCACACTTCTTGGGCTAAGTGTTTTGGTTGCAAACATGATCAAACAGCAGACTGTTAGCATCCACCTGCCTAAAAAAAATTATATAAAAGAAGCACAGAAACTCTAAGTATTGAGGTAACAGCTTGTATAGGAGCATTATGTATAGTTTTGCATTTACTTACTGAGTGCTCAGTCCTATTCCATGCATTAAAGAGTTTACTGCTAATCAGTGCAAACAGAACTCCATGCAGCACGTAGTCCTTGAATCCCTCGAGAACAGCTGCAAACTACTCAAATGGTGCCTTTAAGTTCTTGCAGTGGGGCTTTTAAAGCTAAATACATGCATAAATTCCTGTCACTCTAGTGCCCAGTCATCTCAGGTTATGGATATTGCATTTTCTAGGGAGCAGTGTGAGATGGGTTATATACAGCATGAAACAAGGGCCAGACAGCTCTTTGTTCTGCTCGTCACTTGTGTGTCATTTCAGCCAGAGGCTGGTATTAAGGATCACCATTTTTGACCTTCTTCAGGTCCTTCAGGATTCTGTAACATGTTCCCCTCCACACTGCCTGGAAATTGCAGAGGCTGATGTCTCCCTGAGAGAAGAAGGCTTTTTTTTTTCAGAAGGGTATTCAGCCTGCTGTCAAGCAGTCTCTCCCTTCTACTCTTTCATGCCTGAAATATTAGTGTTTCAGTTACCACTGACACAAAAAAGCCATTTTCTGCTACAGCATTGAGCCATTTTACAAAGAAACTGCCAGCAAAATTAAGGACTAGGTCTTCTATGACAAAGCCTGACAAGGCAAGAGGAGTAGTTTTAATAATGACAAGGCAAGAAAAAATACTAACTCATAGTCCAGAGAGTGCTAGAACTACAGCGCGATGACTTACTTAGATGGAAAAGAGGGCTGTTCCTGCTAAGAACAGATGCTACAAGGTCTTGACTTGCCCTAGTGGCTTTAAACCAAGGGTATAAAAGTCAGTGCTCTTATCACCACTACCAAAATCTACTACTAGAGGTGCTACTTTTCTTTAAAAAGAACATTTAGAAAGCAGATTTACATTACAGTAAGCAAAGGTTGTGCAGAGAGTTGAAAGGGGCACAGGAGCAAACCCAACATGTGCTGAGTACCTGCACTACCTACAGCTTGGCAGAAGGTACAGATCAGCAGAACCAGTGAGCAAACTCTGAGCAAAGATGATTTCTACAGGACAATGTCCAGTCATTGCCTGGAAGGAGCAAGGGAAAACAGTTTCTCATCAAGGAATCTCCTTGAAGCTGCAAGTAGAGCATACTTGATGTTTTTTTGTTTCTTAAACAAACAGAAACCATTTCTACAGCAAAAGTAGTGTGCTGCCCCTCTGAAGCATACTCACAGTTTTCCTGCAGAGAGAAGTATAAGTACTTGGAATGCAGAGTCACTCCTCCTCCACTGAGGCACTGAGCTACTATTTCACACTGCCACCAGAGCAGATACCATGTTATGCCATGGCAGTAGTTAATGACAGTAACACAAACCAAACTGGCAGCTAAGGGTAGTCAGGTTTTCCCTGCTTCCTTTTCCCATTTTTTAAACATTTTACTGATCTGAACATGCTCTTTTCTTCCAGCCTCAAAACTTCAAGCTCTCCTCAATACACTTGTAGCAGCACATTTGCCCTTGTATAGGGACTTTCCAGAAGCCACAGCAAACAATTTCTGAACAAGTGCACGAGGGCTGCAGGGGCATCAGGCAAGCAAAGTACCTTACTACATCTTTTACATCTTGGATTTGTCTCTGTCTCTTTTTTTTTTTTTTTTTTTTTTTTTTGGCTTGTTTTGGGTTGGTTTTGTCTTGTTGCTGTTGTTTTTGTGTGGGTTTTTTTTTTGTTTGGTTGGTTTTGTTTGCTTGTTTTTTTAATTTAATATGGACAGGACCTAGACCTAAGACTTTTTGTGCTTACAGTGACTGGCACATTGTAGGCCCTCTCCAGGCACTACCTTAGTAAAAACAAGACAGATAAAGCAGAGAGAAAATGGATAACATAATATCTACAAAACACACAATACCCAGTAGAAGTAACCTGTAGGTTGCTAATGTCAGGCCCTAATGCAGTGGTACTCTCTTACTTATGTCTCTACAATATCCTATAAAAAACAACCTCTGGGAAACAAACTCACCATTTTTTCTGTTCCTCTGTGCAAGCAAGACCTCTTCTTGTTTACCAGTTCAGCAAAGATCCTGAGCTGTGACCAGAAAAAAAGGTGCCAAAACCATATGCTTGGCTATGGACAGGACCCAGCCTCCCATGACTGTGTGTGATCACCTAGACAGGAGGTGAAAGGCTCAGTGGTCTACTCCTGCAACAGTTTTCACCATCAGTACTTGGTCTATGACCCAAGGAAGGTGTGCAGCCAACCAGGGATGGGTGCAGGCAAAGTAGGCACAGCCAGAGCTCTGTGGACAATGTTCAGGCCTGGGGAATGGGACACTTGACTGTTAGATCCATCTTAGGATGCAGAATTCAGGCCCAAACTCTGAAAATACAACCTGAACCAGGGAAGACACAAAAGCACCTTATACACCTCCACTGTGAAACAGCTATAGAGAGGGAAAGAAAATCCTGCAGATCACAGTCATGGAAGAATAAGGTTGTAAAAGGTTCTCCTTCCCATAAATCATAACATCAAGTTAGTGGTTACAGTCCACACAGGCACCAATTTAAAATCTGGATTTTGACTGTTTTCCTTTTTTTTTCTTCCTTTTTTTTAAAAGATGATAGAACTGCCAGGTGTGTTAACATTTTATTTTCCTTGGGCTTAAGTAATGAGATTTTGTATACATAACAGGAGCATATTGCTTGTAATATTCCTGTGACAGAGAAGTTTCTGGGAAATGTGTTTCGAAAACATACTTAGTAGTAAAATCAGAAACCATTTTCAAACTGAATGCCCCTACTTTAAAAGGCATGTCTTTTCTTAAAGAAATGTTTGTAGTAATGTACAGAAATGTAATTATAATGTAAGAAAAAAACCAAAGAGTATAACATGTGCAATGAGAAAGAAAGGATCACTGCTCAAATATGCTTAGTGCACTTAAAATATTTCTCCTGCTGGAAGTATTAAAGACTTAAATTTCCACCTAGGTCTTTATTTACTATTTCATGGCAACATTAAGCCAGTCTCTCAAGTAGTTTTGTCATTTAAAAATATATTTCTTCTCTCCTTTTCTCTAGTTGCATGGACAGTTTTAAATTAAAACTGTTCAAATTTTAAGCTAGCAAACAGCAAACCAGGCCTAAAAGCAAAACTAGATTTTTTTACTTCAGCTGTCATAATATCAGAACTGTGCCTTGTGCATGGCCTAAGGAGGTTTAATGTTCTTTGAGCGTTCATAGTAGCTTGGCCCATGTCCTAACCTGACTGGTGCTCCATAATAAAGTGAGCAGTAGTGCTACATGTAATTCTCTTACATGTGAGTTGCATGAAGTTTCCAAGGTGTTCTACCGTTAGAACAGAAAAGTTTCAGCTTGCCTCATGTGAATCCATACAGCTACAGCTACTTAAAATCCCACAGCTGAGAGGCACATGTGCACTGTTTGTTCGTACTGTAGCTTCTCAGCCCTCATTTTGAAGCCATTGCGATAAAATACAAAGGATTTTTATCAGACAGAATGTTCAAACCAAGAGTGAAAAGACAGCTGGAAAGTCCATAAAGTAAACAATTTTATTTTTGTTTGGGGTTTTTCCCCTGCCCCTAACTTAAGGGGGACCATTAAAATCCACTTTCCTCTGCCATCTGAGAATTATGTGGTAATCCCAAACACATGAAAATAAATTCTTTATTCCACCTCCTCCTCCTCCATGCTCTCTGCATTTATGATGGTTGTAACTTTGCTACTCATAAAGAGCAACAGAGAATGCAGTTCAAATGCAGCAAAGTCAGCATTAACTAATAAAAAGACATTTCATCACAGAAGGGAGAAGTTATCAGCAAGCTTAAAACCCATCTGAAATTAACACACAAATCCACTTCTCAGCAGTCCCAGTGTACATTCAAAGTCAATTCCCTCAAGGAGTGCTCAACTTAGAAAAAGGGATAAGGGAAAAAGCGAGAAGAAATAAGTAAGGTGAGAGAATCTCTGTGTGTACATTTATGTACCTAATTTTTTAATATTAGCAGTCACTGAGCAAGTAAATTCCTATGGATTTAAATACACAGCTTTAACATGTTATTTCTTGTGAGTTCTAAATGCACAATTTCTACTGCAGCTTCCAAGTCATTAAACTTAATGTAAGCATCTGAGGGTAGAAAATAAAAAAATACATATATTAAGCAATTTCAAACAGAACAAGATCAAGCAGAACTTTACTTAAGACTCATTGCAAAGGAAACAGGATAATCCAGACAAGTTTAGCAGTCACATATTACTTTCAAAGTCAAAGCAAATGGAAATTGTTTTT
Source organism: Acanthisitta chloris (assembly GCF_000695815.1). NCBI lineage: Eukaryota > Metazoa > Chordata > Aves > Passeriformes > Acanthisittidae > Acanthisitta > Acanthisitta chloris. Next base: position 30,842 of record NW_008659079.1, read on the forward strand.
TTCACAGCTCATGTAGATCTACCAGTGTATTTTATTATCATCTGTACCAGGACCTTCTACTTGAATTCTGATATCTCCTTCTTTGGCAGGATAAGTCTTTTGAAAATACTAGAATCTTTAAGGAATGTGCTAAATAAACCAACAAAACCAACCAACAAAAATCCGCCAAGCCAAGTTCTGCACTTTTTACATATATATGTACCTTAAAATTGATTCCGTGGGTATTAACACTGTATGTACAATATATACTAAGTTAAATAATTTTAACATTCTTTCTAACAAGAGGAAGAAAAAACCCTTTTTTTAAATTCATGTAAACTTCCTTTGGAAGCAGAAACAGGTATTTATTGTCAATACAGTATCTTTGCAACACCAATGCTGTTTCAGAAATATTTTTATTAATATTTTAGGTATATGGATTTTGATACTAACTGTGGTAAAATTCAAGGTAATGTACTATGCTAAACTATTTGAAGAACATTAATATAACAATATTTTTTATCAGGCAATAAAACAAGGAGGGGAAAAGCGGAAAAAAACAGCTCTCAAGTGAAAGATGTCCTCTTTGAACAATGTTTCTTACAAATACTTTTTAATCACACATATTCAGTAGGGTAGTCAAAAGTGCTTTTGCTTAAACTTATCAATGTGACACCCATCCACAAGAAGGGCTGGAAGGAGGATGCAGGTAACTAGAGGCCTGTCAGCCTGACCTCAGTGCCAGGCAAGGTTATGGAACCGATTATCTTTGACACTGTCTCTCCTAGTGGAAAGCTGCCTGGTGGAAAAGAACTTGGGTGTGCTGGTCGACAGCAGGCTGAACATGAGACAGCAGTGTGCTCAGGTGGCCAAGAAGGCCAATGGCATCCTGGCCTGGATCAAAACAGGACCACAGAAATTACTGCTCCCCTGTACTTGACCCTGGTGAGGCCACACTCTGCATCCAGTACTGAATCCAGTTCTGAGCCACTCACATCAAGAAAAACATTGGAGTGTGTCCAGAGGAGTGCAACAAAGCTGGTGAAGAGTCTAGAGGGTAAGTCCTATGAGGGCTGGCTGAGGGAGCTGGGATTGTTTAGCCTCTTCTCCCAGGTAACAAGTGACAGGACAACAGGACCCAGCTTCAAGCTGTGCCAAGGGAGGTTCAGGCTAGACATCAGGGGGCATTTTTTCATGGAAAGGGTTGTTAAACATTGGCATGAACTGCCCAGGAAGGTAGTGGAGTCATGTGCTGGTTTGAAAGCAAACCAGTGAGAGACTCCAAGTCAGAAGTACAATTTAATATGAACAACACAGCAAAACAACAACAAATGCAACAGTACAAAAATAACCTGACAGAGTCAGAAAGTAACCTGACACCCTGTCAGTCAGGGTGTTAGTAGTAGTGGGATTAAAATGGTGGCTGCAGTCCTCCTGGAGCAATGGCTTTGCTGGAGCAGTGATCCCGCAGATCTGCTCCTCTCCTGAAGGTCCAGCAGCAGCTCTTGTCCTCTGGGAATCCAGCAGGCAAAAGGCTACCTGTGCTGGTCCAAACCCCAGCTTATATCCCTGTGAGCATGTTTGGCTCCCCACCCCTGGGGTGAGTCACCTCACAATGGGACAAGGTGATAATGGATCACTGGGCGGATGTGTCATGTATGGGTCCTTGGCAGCCCATTAATCAGAGACAGCCCCCGGAGGGAGCCATCAGGGACATGGTGATAAGGATCACTGCCCCACCTTCTTTAACAGCTTGTGGAGATGAAAATAGAATACATACCATTGCAACCCAGGGCATTGTCCCCCCGAAGGTGTTCCAGAAATGACTGGATATGGCACTTAGTGCTATAGTCTAGTTGGTAAGGTGATGCTCGGTCAAAAGTTGGACTCTATGATCTCAGAGGTCTTTTCCAACTTAAATGACTCTGTGATCAAGCTTTTATTAAACCATTAGTCCCAAGAACATCCCACACAGAGCTGCCACAATCAGGGAACTATGGTTTCACCAAAACAACAGACATTTCTCCATGACACAAGGAAGCAGGACTGGATTAAAGGTGCACAGCTCCAAAGGGGAATGAAATGCAGTAAAGCATTAATAAAACGCCACCACCATGAAGTCAAATTTGGGTCAGATCTTGAAAATCTTTCACACCACTAATGCTTGCACACACACAGAGCATCGTGGAAGCCTCCTCAAGAGAATGTGTAGACCTCTGCTGTGGTTCACAACCTAACACATTGCCCATAGCTCACCACCACAGAGGACGAGTACCCAACACAGGTTCCCAAATGAGGGCACAAAATACTGCAGTACCTAAGCAAATACAGTTAAAATTTCACACTTCACCATACACATCAAACAAGTGCCATCTTAAATTAAGGTCATGCCAGAGAAGCAACATTAAGTCATTTTCATGCCCTCCAGCAAGCTTAGATGAACTATGGTACTCCTGCCTGTGATTAGGAAAAAGGGACAAGAATAAAAAAAGAACATCTGCAATTAAGTTCAGTAAAAGCACATGAATGAACATAGCTCCAAGAGCCTATTGCTGACTTAAAAGCAGACATTTTAATGAGTTATCATGCCTTTTAGGAAAATTGGCTGTTGTTGTTGTTGTTGAAAAAAAAAAATATATCACCACAAGCACAACTCCCAGACAGACTCTAGCAAGCTGAAATTTGTGTAAACCAGCCCAACAAGATATTCTTACTGGGTGCTGGGGGCAAGGGAAGCACGGGAAAGTCCTATGCATCACCCATCCATCCTCAGTTCTGCTGCCCCAACCACTCCTTTAGCATTTTACTACTAGTACTCTGTGATGGAGAGATGTTCACACACCTTTTCCATTCTTTTCATTACTTTCCCTCTTCCCCCTCCACATCATTTAATTATGTGTCATGGGCGTTTTGTTTGTTTGTATGAGCATAGCAAGTGAACTGAGCCCACATCGTCAATTAAACCCAAGTCAATTTGGAGAGAAATACAGAAGGTTAATTAACTGCTAATGATTTTGGCATTTGTTTAGGTTAGTCCCTTAACTTAATTTATTGATGTGACAGTATATCAACGTGCCATGATTTATAAAAGACACTCCAAAAGCAAAAAGGTTAGTCATGCGACATTCAGAGTTCCACACTAAAAATACATACAGGTGTAATCAAAACTGTTTTAAAGGAACACTCTCATATTATAAACATGGATTTCACACCTGGAACAATGCATCAGAAGAGACTTGCTCTGAGAAACAGCCACGTCTAACAGAACCACAGAGTACTCTCCTCTGCTAGTGAAGTTTAAGTATTTAAGTTCCTAACATAGATTTAGAAACTTTGCGTCAGGTTGCCGCTTCCCAAACCCTCTTTGAGGTAATTCCGTGGCATATGCTGATGCACTATTTTCATAGCTGCAGGTAACACTGAAAATCAGGGACATGCAACACCGATATATATTTGAATGAAAACTTCTTTTTCAATGAGTACAACATAAGCTGTGGCACAGACTGTATGATCCAGTAAATTCACTTCAAGTTAACTTTCATGTAAGGAATTAAAGCCAACTGTGACAACGGCATGAGAGGATAAATAAATACATGATTCTCAAGCACTTTCAGTCACGGGTCAATCTTTTAGGCTGAAGCACTTGAGCACAGTCAGGTCAGGCTTCTCAGAAGTACAAGTACAAATCACAGCGTGAGTCAAGAAAACCACTTCTTCACGCTGAGATGGGAAGGCAAAACGGTATGACTTGGTTGAAAACGTGAAAGCTGGCTTTGCACAGCATTTAGGATTTAAAAAAAACAAACAACAAACAACCCCCAAAAATTAAGATCTCTGCGATTTACTCCACAAAAAAATAGAGGTACTTTCTTACCAGCTTTAGACTTAGTACGTGCACCTTCTGTGCACAGAGGTCAAAGCTGAGATAAACAGGTAACACACTGGTGCTCAACACCACAGGGCGAGAAGAAATCATCCTGCCAATCATTTATGCACCAAAATCTTAATCAGGCTTCTAAACAAGAGCCTTTTGGGATTCCAGCAGAAAGTGATGGCACATACAAATGTCTCCTATGCTAAGGGTCATGCAGAAGGGATACAGGAGATATGAAGACTCAGGTAGAAATTTATGTCCAACCGCAGCCCTTTTATCTCTCTATTACCAATACTGCAATTCCACATTGTAACTTATAAAGGATCACCAGTAAATAACTAATCCCATAGCTAGGATATTTAGAATAAACAAGAAAACATTGGCACATTTTTAGCAGCAATCTGCAGTGCAAATGGAGACCATAGGGTAAGAAAGAGTCTGAGACAGCAATCAGCATTTACTGCAGTAATCCAGTGGACCTGAATGAAAGATAATTATGTTAATAGTGAACTTTCACCCAAATCAGGTCTGTTCATCATTAGCAGGCTGCAACCAAGGCAAAGGTAAATGAAAGGCTGTGATAGGAAATCATTCAGGAAAGCCCTTCAAAAATAGGCCTATTGGTACAGAAGCTATGTGGCCAGATTATAAATAGCACATAAATTCCAAGGCAGATATATTACAGAAATTGTGGATACTTATCCAATGCACTGAATCAAGAGGTACAAGAAATATAAGAATAATGACATTTGTTGTTGGGAGAAGACCCTCAGAGAAGAGGGAGTTTTGCCTTGTGGAAAACAATTAAGTAAAAACACAGATATTAATTTTCACTATCTCCAGTGAACTTCAGCAAAATAAAAGTCTTTGCAGACCTTATTATTCTTGTTGTTGCTGTTATTATTGATGTGAACTTGTGGCAGATGCACTCAACTCCTTAACCAAACCAGAGATATTTTGGTATAAGCTCCAGAGGATGTAAAGGCCTGAGCAAACAGCCAGGCCAAGAACTCTTCCAGGAAATCCACAAACAAGCAGAGCGACCTGGGGAGAGTCAGTGCATATGAGCTTGTGGGTACAAGGAGTCTCATGTAAACCTTTCCCTTCATATGCAATTTGACTACAAGCCAACCACTTTATTCCATAAATATCACAGCCTAAGTGAGCCTTCTTTGAGCTCTCCTGGTTAGGCAGTGTGGCTGCATGGTGGTGATCTCCCTCTGAGTAGGAACACTCTCAAGGCTGTTCCTTCAAGCAAAGACCTTTTAGCAATGGCAGATCTTTGGATGAGCCAAATTTGACTCCTCCCTGAATTGAAGCCACACTGCACTTCAGGTAACTCTCCCCTTGAGCCGGGTCTCCCCTCAAGAGTTGAAATTCCTTACCTGAGACTAAGAGATCCTTCCTTGTCCAAGGCAGAGAGATCCTTTACTCACAATATATGCTCAGTAAATGACTGATAGCATGCTGAATTAATATTAATGAAACATGACTAATCCAGTTACTCAATATTAAGTATTACAAATCTTGAACACATGATCCTTAAGACATAAACCATTGACCAAGTCTGGGACTAAATCTGGATCCAATTGCACCTAGACTTGTCTCTGAGAAGGAGTTTAGAAAGCAAAGGGGGATGCTCTGAACCTCGTGACTCAACAGGAGGGTCTCCCTTACCCTTTTGCATCTCTGGTCTCTGTGTAAATCATTCTAATTCCATTTTAACTCATTTATTCTTTGTATGTTTCTTACATGTAGTAAGTAATAGAGTGACCATTGCCATTGAACTGTGTTAAGTCACACTTTTACATCATATTAAAACTATTTTTGCTAATACCTCAGATGGCATTTTTAAGTGATCTAAATCACTCAACCACAGCAAACTGGCATAGTTGGCAGGATACTAAATCAGGATCCCACTACTGACATTCTCACCATATCACCAGGTTAAGAATCAAAGGAAATCTAATATATTACAGCTGCAAGCAGAGCATGGTGAGAACTGGGTTGTGTATTTGTGCACAACCTGTTGTAAAAGAGAATGTACACATTTCTATCAAAACCCTACTAGAGAGACCACATATGTTAAAAAATATCTGAAGACAAAATATGATGAGCTTATTTTTGCAGCAAGAGAATGAAAGCAAGAGAACTGAGCTACACTTTGCAACTCTTCAGCAGCTCTATTGCCTGTGTGACTCCAGGGAAGTTACTTCGCATCTTGACCTTTTCTTCTCCACCCAGGTCAATGTACTTAAGTGGCTATCCTAAATAGTAATAACAAATGATTGTTATTTAATATAAAAATTATTTTTAATATTTAATATATTACACAACAATATTATCCCTGAAATGACACATATGTGAAAGACTTTAATATATACGATGCCATAAACAAGTCATTATTGACCAGAAACTTGTGAAGAATTAGCTCTGCACCAAATGCAGCACAAGGTGCGAACAGATTCCAGTTTTTATTTCATTTTGTAGTATCTGTACTCAGTGCTGGTGAGGCCTCACCTTGAGTACTGTGTGCAGCTCTGGGGCCCTCAGTTCAGGAAGGATATTGAGGTGCTGGAGCAGGTCCAGAGAAGAGCAACAAGGCTGATGAAGGGACTCGAGCACAAGTGCTATGAGCAGAGGCTCAGGGAGCTGGGGTTGTTTAGCCTGGAGAAGAGGAGGCTCAGGGGAGACCTTATCACCCTCTACAACTCCCTGAGAGGAGGCTGTAGTCAGGTGGGGGTTGGTCTCTTCTCCCAGGCAACCAGCAGTAGGACAAGAGGGCACAGACTCAAGCTCTGCCAGGGAAGGTTTAGGTTGAATATCAGGAAGAGATTTTTTTGTAGAAAGTGTCATCAGGCACTGGAATGTGCTGCCCAGGGAGGTGGTGGATTCACCATCCCTCGAGGTTTTCAAGATGAGACTGGCTCTGGCACTTAGTGCCATGGTCTAGTTACAATGGTAGGGTTGGACTCGATGATCCTTGAGGTCTCTTCCAACCCAGTTGATTCTGTGATTCTGTGATCCCATGGCAACTGTCAGAAAGAGATTCACCTGTTTCTCTCACACTTCAGGTTTCTACCTGCAAGCCACATTAGCTTCAGTGTTGCTCCTGTGTTAGAGTGGTAACATGCTACACACAGACTGACTGTTCTGCCAATCATACATTCCCCCAGCTGCAAAAGAAAGCAGTGGTGGCTGCTTAAACTAAATTGTTAGGTCATCCTGAAAATAAGTTACACACCTGCTTACTCCTGTCTTCACAGTGAAAGGCAGAGCCACTGAGGGATCACTGCCATATTCAGTCTCATCACCCCTTAACTCCCTCAGATATACAGGGATGATGCATCCATCTTGTAGCACTCTGCATACAGAATTTGTGATTTCGCTTGTCAGGTGAATGCAGGATTTTGCTTGAGAATCAGGAACAGAGCTCACACATTACCACTCTCCCATAATCTGAATGACAAATGGATACAAAACTTCATTTCCTTTCCTCCTCAGTGCCCTTGAACCAAAATCAAACCAACTTCTGACTGTTCTGTGACACTTTCTTTCCCATCTCACACGTGCAAGTGAAACAGAACTGTAAACCCAGAGAACCGTAACTATTGTCTTGTTGGCTACCTGAAATGGAGGAATGTGTAAGAGAAGACAAAGAAAAAAAGATAAAAGGTTACTTTGATAATTCCCACCCCTCCTATGCCAGCCATTCTTGGTAAATTCTCTCCCTATGAGAAATCCCCAAGGTCTTCACATCAGGCTTTTGCAAGTTGTTATAACATGGTCTAACTTAGCCTCTCAATACACCCCTGTTTGTTCCCAAGTTTCAAGACATGCTGTAGTTGTAGACAATAACATATCTCAAAAGAAAACACGGTATAGAAAAGGTGAAAGTGCTTTGCTTGCAGGTTTCAGACATTATTGGATATGCCTTATTGATCCAGCCATGCACAGCTCTGAGCTGTTATCAGACAGCTCCAGGAATGCAACCACTCAAGGCAACACCATAGAAATGGCAAATATAGAAGCTGGAAGATCTTTTTGCCATTTTGATAATCCTTCAATTCAAAACTCCATCCTCCTATTTGCTACAAGCTTATTTTGAAATCCAAAAGTAATTTTGGAGGCTCCTGCCTGTCTCCCCCTTTTGATCATAGCACATCAAGTAACCCTGCACATCTACTATTCTCAAATGAATGAAAGTGGCGCTTCTTTCTCCTTGGACCTACAGCAAGAGTCAAGCTGCTTTCTAACTTCACTTTAAAAACAAATGAACAAAAAAATACCACAATACTCCAAACCAAAACCTTCACAAATCTGGGGGAGATATCTTCCTCACTACAATGTATACTGCTTTGACTACTAGTAAAACCACCTCCTTGCAAAGTGCTGGTAAGTGTGGGAAGGTGGCTGTGTCAGAAACATGCAACCCACTCTTGAAGTTTAGTCATTTGGGGAAAGAACAGCAGCCAAGCTTTAGAAGTAACTGATACGGCTTTTCTCCTCACACTCACGTAACCTCTATGCATATTTACTTTCATCTTAAAAGATTAAATCTCAAATGCTTAAGAAAAAAGAGCCCAGCAAATTCATCCTTAGCTGTAAGTGAAAGCAAAATTTCAGACATGGCCAGCTAGCACCACAGCAGCTGAAGCTCTGCTGGAGGGAGGAAAACAGATACTTGAGACTGCCTCAGCAATTAATATCATACTTCATACAGTGATAAGAATGAAAACACGTCACCCCCAAAGTACATCCCTTGACAGCATAAAACTGACATATACTATCACTAGGTACAAATTTGCCAGACTATACTTCTGTGCTACCATGCCCTCAGGACTTCTGATTGCTGTACCTTCACCAGACCCACAACAGAAAATGTGAGTAGAAACCAGGAGGCATGAGACTCCTGTCAGTGTTGCAGAATGGACATGAAGAAAGAGGTGCATCCTGCAGAGAGGCATGTGAGACTACAGTTGAAGGTTTGCTAAATGCCAAAGCTATGCTTGGTCTGCAAGAGAGTGAAACATACAAATACAGTCTTCCCACCACACCAAAAGGTTTAATCAATCAGCATTTAGCTCTGCCAGTTTATTTAAGACATATTTCTTATATATATCTATTTATACACAGAGTCACCACAACTACCTTCTGATTTATTAGCAATTGCTGTTTATTAGGATTTATTAGGATTTCTATGGATCCTTGAGAAGTTTGAAATAGAGCAGAAAACTTTAAAAGCATGTATTCCTTTTCTGATACCTGATAATTGCAATAAGAGCATGCACAGAAAGCTTCAGGGGGGGCTTAGATTGATAAAGGAGCAGAAATAAGTAGGGAACTAGAAAACAAACAGAGTCTGATTATAGAAGAGGCTGAGGCACTGCTCTCAATGAAGCTCTTTTTTTCAAAACTGGCTGCTTATAATAATCTCTTACTGCTAACGAAACCTTCCTCTTGCCCCTATATTATTTTTTTAAATGACACTCAACCCAAAGCTTGCTATTAATAATTTCTTGAAAGGTACTAATCTTCCCTAATCAACACTAGCAGAGACCTACAGTTTCCTAAGTGAAAGCCCATACTTGGAGTTTAAAGCTGGGGCTCTTCTGTCCCAATTGTCAGAGCACTTTGTATCCATTAATACTCTTCAAGATATCATCCACCTAAATTATTGACTGAGACACTGGCATTTCTTTCATTCTCCTAGTCTTCATATATCAAGTGGAGGTAACCCAATGGCATGTTGTAGATTTTGTTTTCTTACTTTTTATGAAATATGGGGTGGCCCTTTTTTGTATAAGGTATTAACCAAAGTTGCTGAAGAATCATACATTCATAAAATCATAGAATGGTTTGAGTTGGAAGAGATCTTAAAGATCTTCTAGTTTCAACCCCCCTGCCATGGGCAGGGACACCTTCCACTAGAATAGGTTGCTCAAAGCCCCATCCAACCTGGATTTGAGCACTTCCAGGGATGGGGCATCCACAACTTCTTTGGACAAACCATTCCAGTCCTTCACCAGCCTCACAATAAAGCATTTCTTCCTAACATCTAATCTAAACCTGCCCTCTTTCAGTTGAAAACCACTGCCCCATGTCTTGTCACTATCTGCTCATATAAAAATTCCATCTCCCTCCTTTCTATAAGCACTCTTAAGGTAGTGAAAGGCCACAATGAGGTCTCCCTGAAGCCTTCTCTTCTCCATGATGAATGATGTGGGTCTTGAGTCAGGGAAGAGGGGAAGAGGAAGAAGTAACAGCTGGCATCCAGAGCTGACGAAGCTCTTGCAGAGAAACATTGTCACCACTTCTCTTACTGCTCAAAATTGAAGAATATGATACTGCACTATCACTTTTTGTACTATGTCCAGCTAGAAAAATGGGTTCACGTGGTGACAGACATATATATAGAAGTGTGAAGAAAATATTCTCTGTGGGACTTGCATCTTTGACATATGTTTTACTGTCTTTAGTTCTTTCAGCTGCAGAAATTCAGGGACAGATACACAGGGGAGTAGCTATGGAAAACAGTTACCACTCATACCTTCATAGCAGGTACTGTCATTCAAAGACTCTCAGTAGCAGGGGAGAAAAAAACTAATAAATTGAAGAAAAAGCTTCCAATTCAAAGACTCTCAGTAGCAGGGGAGAAAAAAATTAATAAATTGAAGAAAAAGCTTCCAACAGGCTTATAGGCTTTTACAGCCAAAGGAAGTGGTCATGCTTGAAGTGTCTTCTGACCCACCAAGAGAAATGAGCATGTTTGCACTTCAAATAGATTTTTCTCTTCAACAGGACCACATCTGCCAGTAAGACAACTAAAGCAGAGGCTGATAACTTCTGAACAACATATAGGTGAGCTGGATAAAACAAGACATCAACTAAAGATTCAGCAGTTACTGTTAACTAGTGATACCAATAAATGCGAATGATATACATATTCAACCTTATGCTAATACTACAGCATTTCAAGCTCTCAAGGCATCTCATGGTGGAAGGTCTGTGGATGTTTAACAAGACAAATGCAGCCTGTTTGCTCTGGCTGCTCTACAAACAAAGTGAATTCCCCCAGGTCCCTGTTTCAATCTCAGACCCAGTTTCTTTTCTGCAGACAGCCTTCTGCTCCTACCATTAGCATGTTTCTCTGTATCCAAGGACAGGAAGCCTTTAAGATGCAAGATTTTCCAGATGAGTGTTTCTTCCATTTTTGGACCTGTTTTTGTGATTAAGGATAGAAAGTGTTGATGAGGAGAATATGTGTACTAGCAGAACATGCAAGTTCTGCTTTTGCTCTTAGTACTGCAAGAAAAACATCCAGATCCTCAAAGATGGGCACTTTTGTGCATTGGAGCTGCCTTAGAGGCAGATGCTGGCTCAAATAACAGTTTTCAGAACTTTCCTGATTTCACTGCAGATGTTTTGTGCCCTTTACCTCACCCCTTCTTCTCTGATAATTTTATACACTCATTTTAATAGTCCCTCAAAAAACATTAAAGAAGAAACCAAGTTTTATGTTCCCTCAGTATCATACTGCCACTTGGATCTTAGAATTAATCAGATAGAATCATAGAATCATCACTTCTGCATTTATCAACTGATGGACACCCTCCTTGACCTTCCTTTCGCTCCCAATGTATTTACAAAAACTTTTTTTGTTGTCTTTGACTTTAATGACCAAATCAAGTTCCACTTGGGCTTTGGTCCTCCTAATCATCTCCATACATGACCTCTCATCATCCTTATAGTCTTCCCAACTTGCCTGACCCTCTTTCCAGAAATTATAGATTCTCTTTTGGTTTTTTTTCCAAGCTAAGTTCTCTGTTTAACCAGGCTAGTCTTTTTCCTTGATGGCTTGACTTCTTACACATAGGGACAGCCTGCTCCTGAATATTTAACAATTCTCTTTTAAAACACTCCCAACCTTCCTGAACTCCTTTACCCTTCAGGACTGACTCCCAAGGGACTTCATCAATCAATTAGCCAATCAAACCTATGCACAATTTCAAGTAAGTAACTGCCAGCCATATTTAGTTTATGGAACTGCAGGTTCCTTTGGAATTAACTCTTCACTGGAAACGCTTGCTGCATTGGTTACTGTGCATGTAGAAAACATAAAATCTCTAGAATACAGCTTGGCTAAAGCACAATACCTCCCAAAGCCAAACACTGTTCTTTCTATGTTTTGAAACGCCTTTCCCAGCACCATCAAATTCGAACTCTCCTTACATCACAAATTCCTAGAACATTGCCATTTGGGGACAAGTAGAAATATGCCTTTTTACTGCTCGCTCTCCACATATTTCCAATACCACCGAATGCTTCTGACCAAATCTTTTTTTACAACATCATAATGAAAAGACAAAAGACCCTAGATGATTCTGCTGAAAGAATTATGGAAAACATAAACAAATGGAAACAGTTTACAATTAAAGCATTCAAGCAATCTGGATTATAGAATCTAAATCAAATACTAGAAATAAACACTAATAAAGAAATGCACTGTACTAGTCTAAGTATAAATGTTTGCTTTAATTTTGCCATGCTATTTACACCATGAATCTTTATAAGTTGTTACAGTTCAAATTTAGTGCTTGGCATAAATTAGGAGGTTTGAATTGATTTGATTACTCCTTATATCACTGCACATAGTTTATTACATAGCTGGCTAAGATTGACATTTACTTACCTAAGGACTAGCTCTAAAGGAGAAAGGCTCCAATTTTTGTTTGCTGCTGTTGGTTGTACTGCATACCTTTCCCATGGATGCTCATATTTCCCGATGTTACTATTTTTTATGTCATTCATAAACTGAAATCACATGGGTGGTATCAGTGAAGAATCAGGTAATCAATTCAGTCCACCTATATCCTTTAGCTGGGAGTGGAATGAAGATGTCTGTAGTCTTCTCCTTCTATCACAATGAGAACCTGCATACTTGCCTTCTGCCAGATGAGAAATACTAAAGAATATTCTTACTCCTCTTCTACATTCTATTTCCTGCAGAATTGACCATTTGAGTTAACACCACATCTGGGAGACAAGAAATATTTTAGCCCAGATCCATTCAACTTGCTACCTACACAAATCAGATTGGCTGAGTCACTCACTACATTTCTATTAAATCTCATATGCTCTTATTCATTACTGGCTTTTTATATAGCTAGCTGTGATTTAGTCCTTTTGTACAGCCATTAAGATGTTCCCATGAAGAGTACAATATAAGTGGAAGCAATAGGGTATTAGCACCCTCTGCAACTCACTCCATCAATTAACGTGCTGAATCTGAACGTGGAAACTCCCATGAACTTTAATAGGCACTATGTACACAAACATCCACTGCCCTGCCAAGATATTTAGCCTCCTTAAATCACAAAGGCATAAATCACCTCCTTAAGCCACAGAAAACACTAAGAACTCAGTATTACAACAATTAGTGGAATTTGTATTTGCTACTCAACTTTATGTAGATGGCACACAAAAGTGACAGCAGATAAAACCAGCTAGAAGTGGTGGGCTTTAGGCATGTCCAGGAGACAGACTGTAGTCCCACCTTTGGCACAAAATGTGATTAATTTATGTATGAATACACATTTTGACACTACGCATATTAACCATCCATTTCTGAGGTATGGTTTCTCTTATTTTTTTTTTTAGGAACACTAAGAGCACTCAACCCTCAATAATATTAGTGAAGAATTATTAAGATGTTTTGCAATGCTGCCAAGAAATGAAATGAAATAAAATCAAAACAAAACAGATGATGTTACTAAGCTGGAAGAACCAGCATTAGTCATTCTTGCACTTGCTCTTTGGCCTGTTTAGTAGATACATAACAAATTCCTTCTCCTCCCCCATTTCTCCCTTCAACACATACATTTGTTTTAAAGAGTTTATTCATTGCAGATTTAGGTCTTGTCATTCTGGTGACTCTATTCAGTGAAAACACTTAACATACATTCAGTATTCACTTGATTATACAAAATGCATGTAAGCTAAATCAAGGTATTTGAAAAACAGCTGCATTTACACAAACACCCTACTCGCTGCTCTGGCTATGGTTTCTTCTACACTGCCAGAGAACAGGGGCATGTGATTGGTTTATACCCCACTTTCAGAGCCTCTTATCACTAGGCAAAATACTATAGATGAGTATTAGTGTAAGGAAAAAAAAATATTGACTGAAAGTTCTCCTATGGTTTTGAGTCTGGATAATATCTTGATAACTTTGATAAAATTACTGTATTGCGAATTTGCAATGTTGCAGATGTTACTCGGTGAGTCCAAAAAGAACATTCCACAAAGCCTATATCTACTAATATCCTCCTGTACAGTTTCTTATCACCATATATACGTCTTTCTGTACAGTTTCTTATCACCATATATACAGTCACAATAAGCAGACGTTTTCCTCCAATAGTTCAGCAATGTTTCTAGTATTAGGTGGGGCATACCACCTTCTTGAGATCTACTAGGCTACTATCATGCTCTTTCAGTCATGGCATCACCTACTCACTGTTTAAGTGCAGCCTCACTGCTGCTTGGCTTACATCACTCTGTCCAGAAAAGGTGGACACATTAAAGGGATTATTCTCTTCTTAGTCTTCTTAAAGAAGGAAAACTCCCTCAGAAGCCACAGCCCAGTTGCTGCACATATACAGGATTATGATACCTCTTAGTGAAGCACAGCTCTGCCAACCCTGTGGGAATTGAGACTCCTTTAGAGGTTAAATTTCCTGCTGCAGCTGCTTTCAACAGATTCAAACCCCAATCCTCAACAGTGGAGTAAGATTTATTATCATTTTAAGTGGGAAAGACTCACAATGGAGACTAAAGGAGGAGAAGGACAGAGCTCCTTCTAGGTTTGGCTGCCAAGAAGGTTGGAGCAAAGAGAGGTATACAGCATTAGCAATGCAAACCACTCAACTCCAGAAGCCACTTCTTTCACTGATCTGCACTTGACAATCTTCAAAAATCATCCCAGGGAATATCTACTCATTCAGTGCCTTGCCTGAGATCTATAGCTTGAGGGGATGAGTGGCTTTTTATAAGTAGAGTGGAATGAATTAGAAAAGAGTGATTTTCTGCTACTCTTGGTTTTGTTATCTATGGTTTTATACAAGAACACACAAAGCCCTTTTCATTTAGAGATCATCACAAAATCCAGGCAGAGTCCCATTCCTTCTTGCTCTATAGCTCTGAGGGGTCCAAATGAGCACAATCACTTGCTTTTGCAAGTGCAGCTTACTACTTGATGGCACATTCACACAGGTTCTGCCAAATTCAGCCACTGAATGGAAGTGCTAGGACACATTAAAATAATAGAGGGCAGTGAAAGTGAGCCAAGAGGTGTTATAAAAAAAGCTTCATCTGAGACACTCCAGTAAGTAATAGCAAATTTTAAGGCCCTGCCCATCAAATGGCCACCAAAGGAACAATCTCTGCTACACATAGAATCATATTAGGTTGACTTGATTTTTATATATACAGGCAATTAATAAATCTTTTAACAGAATACTTCAGGTAGCAAACCCCTAATGAACCCTGGAATATCACCTGGATGTCCAGAAGAAAATTTAGCCCTCAGAATGAATGCTAGCACAAAGGACCGAGACAGAGTAATTGCATCCCTTACATTCTACTATGATAGTAGTTAACTAGTAGAAGAAATTGAAACAAAATACTTCAAGATTTCATGTGAATAAAAAAACTTCTTTCAATAAAAAATAGGAAAAAAAAAGGAAAAGTTAACCCCCCTCTTAGGAAGGCATACTCAGTATAGCTAAACTACAGAAACACAACAGTTCATACTACATCAGGGTCCCTCCTATGCTAGGATTCACTTCAGCCCTTCAGTCTCAGTGCCCTAACTTTAATTCTCACTTTTGTTCACAGAATTAGAAAGGAAAGGAGTAAGTAATCAGAGATATCATCAGCTTATTTTTTTGCACTACAAGGTTCGGTTTTGCTAAGGAAGCCTTTTGACCAGTGGATAAGAATTAATCAGATAATGTACAATAATATGCAACAATAGCTAAAAGCCTACATTATTGTACTCAATTATATTATTTTATCCTACCTTCCATTATGATCTCTGCTATGGCTTTTAATTATTTCCAGCAACCACTAATGAGATCAGAGACCATTAAAAAAATCAATGTATGCAAGACTCACTAAAAGATGGGTCAGTCCTCTTTTGGATTAGAAAGGTTTTAAAAGGAAGCTTTCCACTCCATCTCTGGAACAGAAACCTCTTCCTCCTTTTTCTTCTGAAGAGAACATGCACATAATCTTTTAGGGATTTTGTTGTCATTAGTCAGGTTACACAGAACTTCACTACAAAAAGAAAGATATTATGTTCTACTGTTGCACTGAGAGCAATGCTTCTTGATAGCTTAAAAAAATCTAATTCCTTTCTTCTGCCACTCTCTATCTACTTGCACTTAGCACACATTGATTTTCACCCCATCTTTTTAAAGGAGGGTCAGCCATCACAGCTCTGTTTTGTTTATTTTCATCAATACTGGTGTGAACATGTATCACATTTGAGGAAAAAAAAAAAGGAGAGTCTTGTCGTGAACTGTTACAGAGGAGTGTGGAGAAGGAAAATGGCAACTGTACATGGCTGGTAATGCTCTAAGTAATAAAACTTCTCCAGACTGAGAAGGGTAAAGGTGGAGACTGGCAGGATGAAACCCCTAAACCCACTGTAGAAGAGGATCAGCTTCAAGACCATCTCAGGAACCTGAATTTGCATAAGTCCATGGGTCCTGACGAGATTCATCCTCGGGTCATGAGGAAACTGGCGGATGAAGTTGCTAAGCCACTATCTACAACTTTTGAGAAATCCTGGCAGTTAGGTGAAAATCCTGATGACTGGAAAAAGGGAAACAT
>NW_008659080.1:0-571 GCF_000695815.1 Acanthisitta chloris
TCAGGGGGTACCAGAATGGGTGAGGGTTCCCACTTTGCAATAAATTTTCTGTTATAAAACCACCCTGAGCCTTTAACCCAAACAGCTCCTGAGGTGGGTTCTGTCCCCCTGGGAGGGTCCCCGAGCTCAGGGGGTGCTCTGGGGGTCCCTGAGCCCTCTCTGCCCCCTGGCACAGCCAGCAGAAGATCGAGCTGCCAGTGACAGAGAACGTTCAGACCATCCCACCACCCTACGTGGTCAGGACCATCCTGGTGTTTGGCCGCCCTGGCTGCCAGCCCCAGTTTTCCATGTCGGAGCACATGAAGGTGAGTCCTCCCTGTGTCCTTTTTGGGTAGCCTTGGTGGCTCCAGAGTGTCTGACCATCATCAGGGAGGATGCTGGGGGGATACTGGGGGGATACTGGGAAGTTAGCAGAGGATGCTGAGGGGATACTGGGGAATTGTCAGGGAGTATGTTGGGGGGATGCTGGGAGGTCTGGGCAGGATGCTGGGGAATATGGGGGGGATACTGGGAAGTTAGCAGAGGATGCTGAGGGGATACTGGGGGGATACCGGGAAGGTAGCAGAGGGTG
>NW_008659080.1:581-1880 GCF_000695815.1 Acanthisitta chloris
ATGGGGATACTGGGGAATTGTCAGGGAGTATGTTGGGGGGATGCTGGGAGGTCTGGGCAGGATGCTGGGGAATATGGGGGGGATACTGGGAAGTTAGCAGAGGATGCTGAGGGGATACTGGGGAGTTACCAGGGGGGATGCTGAAGGGATGCATGAGGGATGTATGGGGATGCAGTAGCTGTGCCCAGAGGATACTGGAGGATGCTGGGGGTGCTGGGGGAATACTGGAGAATAATCAAAAAGGGTGCTGGGGGGATACTGGGGGTGCTGGGGAGGATACTGCGGGGATACTGGGAAGTCATCAGGATTCTGGGGGATGCTGAGGATGTTAGGAGGATACTGGGGATGCTGGGGGGGATACTGAGGGGATACTGGGAAGTCATCAGGATTCTGGGGGATGCTGAGGATGTTAGGAGGATACTGGGGGATTGTCAGGGAAGATGCTGAGGGATACCTGAGGGGTCAGAAAGCTGCAGCTCTAGGGTTATCCCAGCACCTGGCAGAGCTTCCTGGTGCCCTTGCAGAAGATGCTGCAGTGTCCCTACTTCTTCTTTGATGTGGTTTACATCCACAACGGGGTGGAGGAGAAGGATGAGGAGACAAGCTGGAAGGTAAGGCAGCCTGGGGGGGTTGGCAGTGTATGTAGGAGGGTTTGTCACCCTTTGCCTGCTTTGCTTATCCTTGTGTCCCCATCCCCAGGAGATGTACGGTTTCTTCAGCAGCCTGGACACCAAAGGCACCAACTACAAGTACGAGGTGTCGCTGACAGGACCTGCAGTGGAGCTGCACAACTGCATGGCCAAGCTGCTGGCACACCCTCTGCAGCGCCCGTTCCAGAGCCACGCTGCGTACAGCCTGCTGGAGGAGGACGAGCCCCCCGAGATCGAGGCCACTGTCTGACCTGGGGGGCAACCACAGCCACCTCCTGGGCAGTGCTGGTGGCCCCAGGGGGTGGGTGGCAAAGGGGATTCGTTGGTGGCTGCACTGTGTTACTGGGATGGGGAAAGAAGAGTTTTCCTGACTGGTGTCGTGGTGGAGCTGTGCTGGGGTTGGGGTTATCGAGGGGCACTGGGTGGGATTGGTGTGGAGTATTGGGAGGTTTTGGGGGGAGGTGGTGTGGCACACTGGGAGGTACTGGGTGGTGCTGGTGCAGGACACTTGGGATCACTGGTGCAGTTACTGGGAGGCTCTGGGAACACTGGTGCCGTCACTGGGATCACTGGTGCAGTCACTGGGAGCACTGGTGCCGTCACTGGGAGCACTGGGGCCGTCACTGGGAGCGCTGGGAGCACTGGGGGC
>NW_008659080.1:2145-2910 GCF_000695815.1 Acanthisitta chloris
GGTGTGCAGTAGTGGGAGGTTTTGGGGGGAGGTGGTGTGGCACACTGGGAGGTACTGGGTGGTGCTGGTGCAGGACACTTGGGATCACTGGTGCAGTTACTGGGAGGCTCTGGGAACACTGGTGCCGTCACTGGGATCACTGGTGCAGTCACTGGGAGCACTGGTGCCGTCACTGGGAGCACTGGTGCCGTCACTGGGAGCACTGGGATCACTGGTGCCGTCACTGGGAGGCACTGGGATCACTGGTGCAGTCACTGTGTGGCACTGGGAGCACTGGTGCAGTTTCTGGGATCACTGGTGCCGTCACTGGGTGGCACTGGGAGCACTGGTGCCGTAACTGGGTGGCACTGGGAGCACTGGTGAGGTCACTGGGTGGCACTGGTGCTGTCACTGGGACCACTGGTGCAGTCACTGGGATCACTGATGAAGTTACTGGGAGCACTGGGAACACTGGTGCCGTCATTGGGAGCACTGGTGCCGTTACTGGGAGCACTGGGAGCACCGATGCAGTTACTGGGAGCACTGGGAACACTGGTGCCGTCACTGGGAGCACTGGTGCCGTTACTGAGAGCACTGGGAGCACTGATGCAGTCACTGGGAGCACTGGGAACACTGGTGCCTTCACTGGGAGCACTGGGATCACTGGTGCCGTCACTGGGAGCACTGGGAGCACTGGTGCCGTTACTGGGAGCATTGGGAGCACTGGTGCAGTACCAGTACAGAACACTGGAGGGCGCCGAAGCTCTGGGCGGAGCACTGAGCGAT
>NW_008659081.1:0-624 GCF_000695815.1 Acanthisitta chloris
GAGGGGACAAGGAGAGGGATAGGGATAAGGGGAGGACAAGGAGGGGATAAGGGGGGGATAGGGCTGGGGATAAGGGGATGGATCAGGATAAGGAGGGAGACAGGGAAGGGATGGGGAAAGGATGGGGAGGGAGAGAGGGATGGGAATAAAGGGATGGGCAGGGACAGAGGGATGGGGAGGGAGACAGGGATGAGGATAAGGAGGGGGATGGAAGGGATAAGGGAGGGATAAGGAGGGAATAGGGATGGGGACAGGGATGGGAATGGAGCTGGAGGTGACCCAGGGAGGGAAACAGGGAAGGGACAAGGAGGGGACAGGGAAGGAGCCAGGGATGGGGATGGGGACAAGGAGAGGG
The DNA here is from genome assembly GCF_000695815.1 of Acanthisitta chloris. Lineage (NCBI taxonomy): Eukaryota > Metazoa > Chordata > Aves > Passeriformes > Acanthisittidae > Acanthisitta > Acanthisitta chloris. Next base: position 356 of record NW_008659081.1, read on the forward strand.
ATAAGGAAGGGATAAGGAAAGGATAAGGAGGGGACAGGGATGGGGATGGAGCTGGAGGTGACCCAGGGAGGGAGACAGGGAAGGGACAAGGAAGGGACAGGGAAGGAGACAAGGAGAGGGCAGGAAAGGGGATAAGGAGGGGGATAAGGAGGGAAGAGGGATGGGGAAGGGATAGGGACAGGGATGAGCACAAGGAGGGGACAAGGAAGGGAAAAAGGAGGGGACAAGGATGGGGATGGGGATGGAGGTGACCCAGGGAGGGAGACAGG
>NW_008659082.1:0-3553 GCF_000695815.1 Acanthisitta chloris
TATAGTGTCATTATGACTGTAAGGGCTTGTCTGAATAATAAAGATTCCCTTGAGTGGGACTCACTAGGGTAAATGACTGTTTAATAAAGACAGATAATGTAGATGAATCATTTTGACTACTTAGAGGAGCAATTGTGCTAAAACTCCTAACTTACACAAAGTCCTTCTGAATACATTAGGGAGTCACATCCTGCCCCTTGAAATCATTGCAACATTGCTGCTGAGTGGAAAAGGGCTGAGGTCTCACTTTAGGAGCAGGGACAAATTTTCAGCAGTGGGAATTTGATTCCTTTACATGGGCAAAACTTAACGTTATCATTATTTAAACTCTAAGACTGTAAGTAGTATTAAAACATGCCTACATAAATGTCTATATTCCATCTTCATTTGTTGAAATGTATGTTAAAAATAGATTTCTGCTAAATTATATGGCTTAGTCTTCTCTCTTCTCTATGATGTAATACTTCATGGTACACTGAAAGAATAAGAATATGAGTTTATTAAGTTTACTCAGAAAACTATTCAGTCATCTGTATGAGCTCTTGGAGCTATGTCAACATTTTCTTGAAAGATATCTGAGATTATTTGATGTTTACTTTTTTAAGTACAGTATTTGTGAGTAAAAGTGCACAAGAACATTTTATTACATTTTAAATGTAATTCCTGATCCCAGGGTGCTGTCTATATAAATCTGAACAAACCTACGAAATCACTATCTATATTAGATCAGCAAATCCTCTCAGTCCCAGAACTGGTCAATGTGTTAAGAATAAGAGGCAAATGTGAAATTCCTTGGTAATAAAACTTCTGAGCCTTGACAACTCTGAGGTAATGCTATTTCTTGCAGCATTGCCTAGACCTTTCAAAGTACACTACTCTTTATTATATGCCTTTCCTCTGCCCCTAAACCTTCACTTCTAAAGTGCACATCTCACAGGTAACTAGTATATAATGTACTTTTCAATCAACCTTCTAATTCACTCAATGTAGTATGAGTTTTAGATAAACCAGGAAGATGTGAAATACAGAATAAAAGGTTTAGGTTGTGTGACACCACTCACCTGTTTTAAATCTTTTGCTATCTGTGGAAAAATTATGGAAAGAGTTCTCCTTCAGGAAAATTCAGGGTGGCCCAGGTCTCCTCCCAGGCAGCAATGACAACAGCTCCCAGCATTTCTGCAAGGTCCTGCCCCTGATCTTCTGGGGGATTTACATCTTCTTTCAGCTTATTCTCTCCTAGGCTTTTGCCAGAACTTTATGTAGGAAAAAATGTGATATCTCCATTGGATCCACCAGTTCTGTGGGGGAAATTTTGCCCTGAAAATCCCAGTACCTGTGCTGGCATTGGTCTGCCTTCACTCTAGCATGTTGCTGTCTTTCAGCCAAGAGTGGAAGTGGGCAGCACTAGAACAGCTGAGATGGTTTTGCTTTTGTGCAGCCTCTTTGGTTTCATGAAGTTAAAACATAGGGTGAATCAGATTTCATCTGGAAAGTGGAATGAGGAGATTCATATGGTCCAGGTCTCCTAATTATCAGATTTTCCATAACTTCTATGTAATCCCCTGAAGTGAAGAACCTAAATTCAGCATTAAAATTTGTGTTGTGGTTTGAAAGCAGATCCAAGCTTTTGTAGAGTAATTGTTGGCTGCTGCTTTTATTATTTATGCTTGCACATGCAAACTGTGGTGGGCTTGTCTCTGCTGGCAATGTGGATAGGTTTAATTTTACTCTGATCAAGGCAAATACCTTGCTGAGAGGCTCAGGTTCACCATCATGCTAATAAAGTATGTGGCTCTTGGACAAGAGCTGCTTTCCATCTGGAGCTTGAGTGGGACTTCATTTGTGTGCAGGAATTCCCATAGACATACACAAAAGGTTTTGAGGGGCCTAATACATCAGATAAATATATGGCAAAAATATAGTCCCATCTTGAAAATACATGCTCCAGAGTTAACAATCAGAGCTCATGAACCTACTTAAAGATAAAGGTAAGGGGCAGCTAGTGATTATGTACACAGATTTGTATTTATTTTTTTCTGCTGGCTTTGTGTCAGGCTAATCTTTACTGCACAAGGTAGAGCATGGCCAATATGGAAACATCTGTGTTATGCAAATTCCTCTGAAATGGTTGAATGACAGGTAACTGACTGTAATTTGGAGCTGTTCCATCCAGAGTGAATCAACAGTTTCCAGCAAGTCAGTCCAGCAAAAATCTGCGTGGTTCCTTTTGATGCATACACAGCTGTGAGCTTCTGTGTCGACTGCTTTCAGCTGAAAGCAGAAAGAGTTTAAGAAATGCAAAAAAAATATATTTCGACTTAGAAGTACTGAGAGATCTAAAGGACAGACTGAATTCATCCTGAGATTTCTGCTCCAAATTACCAGCAAACTTGCTTGTGATAGGTTTTCCTCCCTTTCTCTTGTATTTCTCCCCTGGACAACCATAGGGAGACATATGAATGTGTTCTGGAGCAGCTTTATCCTCTCCGTGGGGAGGAGTAGGGAAGGAGCTCCCCATGTGCTTGTTGCTGAGTGTGGGGATCCATGAGACCAGCTGCAGGATTCCAGTCCTTAGACACTAGAAACTTCCCAATCTGCTCTGTCAGAAAGAGGTGAGGATGAAGCTTTGTGACAATCCTTGTCATTGGGTACTTCAAGACCTTACAACACCAGTCTAACCCTTAAAACACCATCTCTGCAGTGCTATGGACAACAAATGGGAAAGTCTTAGGAATAAATCCTGCCAAACACTTTTCCTATTTCAAGAAGTTGTAGTGCTTCCCTTCTGGATGGGCTTGCTGCTAGTTGGCACTCGAACTCATAGGATTAACATTTCATACCCATAGCATTGAAAGAAAGAGGAAACATGACTTCAGGAGAAAGAGAAATGCAGTTATACAGAGTAGCATGATGATTTCCTTTTTAAATGTAAGCTTGGCCCAATCAGGAATCCTTATAATTTAATTTGCACTGGCCAGAAATATGTGATCCTTTTCTGCAAAATATTTTACAATGCTTAGATCTCATTAATTGTAAACATGCTGAAATGCTCTCTGTTACTGCTGCTGCCTCTGATTCATTGGTGACCTGTACAAGGAGGAAACACATGCTTATTGTTAAAAAAAGAAGAACAGAAGGATCATCTATTGCTCAGATGAAAGACAGAGACAAAATAACCAATCTGTAATGCAGATTTATTAATAGTCATTCACTGGTTTTCACTGAAATACTCTTCACGTAACCTTGACTTTATTAAGTAGTCCTTAAGGTGCATTTTGAAGACAGATAATGAGTTTGGGGAATAGTCTTATCTACATCAAGCTAATCTTTAACAGCTTGGAAGGGAACTCACAGAAACTTTTCCACTTTAAGTGACATAGCCATGTTCAAATCAAGCCTTTTAAAATGTCATTTTAATAAGAAGAGTTTACAGGCATTTTTAATCGCTATACTTCATAGAGGAATATTATTTAAACAAAGGCGATAGAAAAAGTTATTGGGCTTTTAATAGTGTAAATGGGGATAGAAGAAAGTGAGTGGTGTTGGAGCAGCA
>NW_008659082.1:3588-7852 GCF_000695815.1 Acanthisitta chloris
AATAAAGACAAGGCAGCTCTTCCTTGCAAACGTAGCTTCTTTCACAGTGGCTGTCACTTTAAAAGGGAGGGCCAGGGTGAAGGCAGAGGTTTTCAGTGGTATCTGGGTGATGGTCCTGCACATGCCACATGTTTCACAGGCAGAAGTTTGCAGGAGCCTCCTGATCCTTCGCCAGTGCAGAGGCTGATTGTGTGCTGGAGCGAGAGAGGGATGAACAAAAAGAAACTAAAAAAAAAAAAAAAAAAAAGGGAGAGAGAGTTGCTATTTTAATGAGAACTTAGTTTTATCTGATCTGTACTTTCCCTTCAGTTTCCAGCATGTCCTGGAAAATAATTTCACTTTTCCTGCCTTGTTTGTAAAACCCCAGAGGTGATTGTCCCGCAGAAGTACACACCAGCATTTCCCTCCAGCCCATATATGAAGTTGTTCACACCACAGGCTGAATTTTAACCTGCTTGTGCAGCCAGATGAGTTACATGAACCCTCTTCTGCTGATTCCAGTTGGCTTAGCTCATTTTGTTTTGCTTGCTTTATTGTTTGGGCATCAAATGTCCCAGCTCTCCCAAGTGCACACACATTTGGTTTCTGACTAATGTGCGGCCTCCGTCAGAGAGACAGCATTTGCCATTTAGAATCCAGCATGTCTTGGAGTCGGGTCGTGACTCAGATACCACAAACTGTATACAGAATAGACCACAAATTCCTCCAGTAAGACTGAACAAGGCTTTCCGAGAAGCCACTTCCTCCTCTGGTTATATCCTAACCCTGACTGACAGGTAGCAAATAACTATGGGGTTTTGAGTGGCATTTTATTTTTTCTGTCTACTTTTTGTTAGAATTCTTGTCTGCTGAATTCATGGCTGTTTAAAATCCTTTCTTTTTTGTGTGCACACAGAACAGTACTTTTGGCTAGAGAGGTGGCTATAGAAATCTTGATTGGTTACATTTTTTTCTGGAAATATTGGCATCAATTGACTTTAAGTTTGGAGGACACTGAATGTGAGGGCAAAACACAGCCTGACCTGTTCGGGTTCCCCTGAGCCACAGCTGCAGCTCTCTTGTGCTTTGTCCACAAACCCATAAATCGGCTGGGGTTGCTCCAATAGTTCCTGAACTTTGGCAAAGCCTTTTGATGAACCTGCTGGGGGCTGGAGATGGGGTAGGCAAGGGATGGGAGTGGGTCTGCTGGGTTTGTGTGGATTGCAAGGAAACCTGAAACCAGGTGAGCTTCCCAAACTGAGTGTTTCCTCAGGTTGGAGACATGCGGGCAGTTCTCATTTGAAAACAGAACTGGAGTTATCCACTAACAAGCTTCACACACTTGCTGACCAGTAGTAAATCCCAGCTCGATTTATTACCAAACACAGCACTTTGGCCTAAGTCCTCAGTATCATTTTGCATGTGGATGGAGAGCAAGTCACAATCTTAAATCCTAGTGAGAGAACTGGTTGCGAGAATCAGATGGGGTGCAGCCGTTTGATTTAACTTCTCTTTTGCCCTCTTTTTTTCTTCCAATTTTATTTAATGAAACAAGAGAATTCATCTGCCAAAGCGCTATTCTGTGCTCTTTTGTCAATAGAAAAGTTGTTTTGCTAATGGTTATCTGTCTGCAAGTCCTTGACCTGCTTGTAAACACATTTCTGCAGGAAAACCCCAGGCCATGGCCTCGAGCATTTACGTCAACAAGAAGAGATAAAGTGACCAAAACTTAACCTGATCTGGCCTGGAGTGCCCTCTACTGCCCCTTGACCAAATACTTCCCTAATCTGTGTCCTTCTGAAAGGAACAGATTGTTGTGTAAGAAGTATTACCTGGAATTAAATCAGTTTTGGGAGCCTGACTTCTTCCTCCTTTCCCCCTGCCTGAAATCAAAGCCTATATAATTGCTGGAGGTTAAGGAATAAAGTCTAGATTGATTTTGGTGGAAGGGCAGGAGTTTTCCCCCAGATCACTCCCTTTGTCCCCATCCCAGGCATCCGTTACTTGAGGCCAGCCTGACGGGGCTACCTGACCATGTTCCATCGTGCCACACTAAACACATTACCTTTCAGGATTCAGCAAAACTGAACTTGCCGATCAAGTTGCCTTTAAAAGCCATTTGCAGATCCCGTGGGATTTGTTCTGGATTCACACGGTGCAAACAGACAGAAGCAAGGTTCCAAATTGCAGTGGGGTACTGTGAGCTGGACTGGGAGCAGGGAAGGCAGGGAGCTGCCACCATGTGATGGCATGAACATCCCAGTTTGTCTACTGCATCCGCTCGTGGAGGCTGGAGTGAAAACTGTCTGCAACCGAAGATGACTCCAAGGGAGAAGTGCCATCAAATTCTCCTGGGAAGGAAGGAATATGTCTGTATGCTTTTTTCATAAGAGCTGGGCTATAAAAGTTGAGGTGCTTACTAGAGGGGGAATGTACACTATGGAAAATTTACATTCAGAACATAAATGAGGAAGAGGGAAAGCACAAGACAGCTCTAGAAATAAAATTATAAATTCCAATTGTGGTTCAGAGTGGGATCACTCTGCTTACACCTCTTGCAAGGCCACTGCACTGAGAAGTTTTTCATGACTAATCTAGAAGCTGGTGGGCCACATCCCTCCAGGACACTGTTCTTTTCAATCTCTTTGATTCAATCACAGGTTGCTGGGCTCAGTGCTGCAGTAGTGAGCTGTCTCCATTGGCCAGGGTGTTTGTACTGGGCATTTCCAGAGTTGCTGTGTGATTTAGTAGCAGAGCAAGAAGATTGTATTTGCTACAAAATTTTGCTGTCGTAAGGCAACACAAGTTTCTGTGTGCAGTTGGGCAGCTGGGAGGGAAGAATGTGACACTTGTTGTGGTGCTTTATTCCTTCCATCTTGGACTCTGTGCTGCATAATAGAACATCTCCACACTTGACATGCCCAGAGTCAGACAATGTCTTGGACTGAGTATTGCATCCCTTATTTTTTTCCTAATTTTTATTGTTAATTAAAAAACACCACACTTGATTTTGGATGTTTCATAACTAAACAAAACCAAATGACCTGCAAATGGATAACAAGATGCTATGATCACTAGGATTCACAGCTTCTCACTGCTCATTCTCCAGCTGTTCAGGCTGAACTGGGCTGCGAATCAGTCTTGATTTGTTCAGTCCTGATATCTGTAGTTGATCACTGCATGGGAAACTGCACATAACAGGCTCTCTCAGGGTGTAAATCTGATGCAGGAGGTGGAAAGCAAAGTTTAAGGAAAAGGCTGAGATGAAATTATGTTACTGCGTATTGGTGCTGAGGGACACTTAGATCCTGACAAATTTGTACGGGTTACCAGACAGAGTGGATGAGATTGTCCACACCTAGATAGTGTTCAGGCCATGAAGTTGAAATCTGTGTTCAAAAGCAACTCCTACTTCTCTTGAAGACAACTTTTAGCCTTTTCTTGCCCCTTTTATACATAGATACAGTCTAAGGTGGGTCACCTGCAGGTATCTCACAGGCTTCTACCAAGTGTTGGAGAATAAAATCCTTTGGGTTTAATTCCAGCTGAATAATTTCCTTAGGATACAGCTGGTTTATAGTCTTCTTTTATGCATTTAACATTGTTTATCAATACAAGACAGTTATAGTTCCAGCTTTGCTTACTGGGATTAATTCACAAGATCTAATCTAAACTGGACAAAAACTTTCAACATTGGCTTACAGAAAGTAGAATTTCAGCTTTCCTGACAGAAAATCAAACTATGGGCAACAAAGTAGATTTTCTTTTTAATTTTTTTTCTCCATAAAAATGGTCTGTGTAAGGAAAGATGATTTCATTTTTCCAGTAGGAAATGTTTCTAAGAGAAAAGATTTCACCTCCCAAATTGAAAATGTAAATTTTAACCTTGCTTAATAATTCAGAATTATTACTCTTTTTTAAAAAAAATTTTTCTTACAATATTTCTGTATTTCCATACTTCCAAAATTCAATAGGACTTTGAAAATGAACACAGATCTGGTGGGTGCCTTTTCAGATGGAAAAGATTGGGTTTATGGTGAAGAAGACTTCCTTGCAAACTATGAAGCTATGTAATCAAAGCAGGATGAAGGGCTGGCTGAATCTTTTCAGCATTCTCAGTTACTTTCCAAACCAAACTTCTGAATACATGTTAGTTATTCAGATTAAGTTGTACTCCTGAACTCCCTCCAGGCTCTGCACTAGAGATGATATTTATACAGCACTAATAGAGAAAACTTGGTATGATTCAAAAAATAACTCCCAAGTAAACCAAAGCTGGGTTCAG
>NW_008659082.1:7879-13057 GCF_000695815.1 Acanthisitta chloris
TTTCATGCTGACTAACCTCTGCTGCTTCAAAAGGCCAGCTTCAATTTAATTCTCAGCCCTTCAATACTGCAATGGAGAAAGCTTGCAAAGCAGTAAGTGACCCATTTAAGTGTTTGTGCTCCTAACCAAAATACACATAGGCTTTTTTGTCACAAAAATTGCCTAAATTAATTAACACTGAAGTTTAAAACTGACTTTTGGCAATGGCTGACTAACCTCTGCTGCTTCAAAAGGCCAGCTTCAATTTAATTCTCAGCCCTTCAATACTGCAATGGAGAAAGCTTGCAAAGCAGTAAGTGACCCATTTAAGTGTTTGTGCTCCTAACCAAAATACACATAGGCTTTTTTGTCACAAAAATTGCCTAAATTAATTAACACTGAAGTTTAAAACTGACTTTTGGCAATGGAGTATTTTTATCAATTTTAAATTTGTGAAAATGTTCCTGATTTGAGGCTTTCATTTCTGTCTAGAACTATGGAACTTTTAGATACTTCAAGCCATTTAGTGGATGGGGCACCTTGAGCTCTAGTGACTATGAACATGAAGTGAACCCGTGCTATGGCTTAATTATTAAATGATTAAATGGTAGTAACAGCAGTGCATAGATTCTTCAGCTGAGATCAGCATACCTTATAGTCTAAAATGTACTTCATATTTAGAATCAGATGAGAGAAAGGACACACTTTTAGATGCATGTTTATGCCTTCTTTAAACCTATCCATCCATCACTTGTCCTTAAATTTTCCAAACACTTGATTTGGTGAGCTCTTAGAAATAGTAATCCTGTAAGCAAGAAACTGTATGTGGGACTTTTTCATACAGGCTCAAGCACTCATATGTATCTGTGTGTCAATGTATTCTGGCTGACATAACAAATACCTTTGTTTTAAGAATAAGAGGATTTTCCTTGGGGACTGTAAGTAGATTCAGAGGATATTCCAAGGTATCAGACTGTATTTTGCTGTGATATTCATATTGTCAATGGTGGGACCTTTCTGTGGAAAATGGGGCTTTTCCTGTAAACATAATAATATTTCTAGATGGTGAAATATACAGTAAATGTTAAACAAGAAAAGAACTAAATTGCAGAGTATTCCCTGGTCAGCAAAACTTGTCCATTATTTTTCAGTTTGCTGAATCTGTAGTTTTTACCATTTTTTTTAAACTGTGACTTTTCAGATTCATGAGGGTAGCATAGGTAATCTTCATATTTATAAGGACACACTGTCAACTTGCTTTTCATAATTTATAAACTCTTTTTTTTTTTATTATTCCTTTTCCCTGTTGGAAGCCTGAAACTGGCATGTTTCTGTAATAGAGCTGGGGAAAAAACCCTCTGCATTTTAGCTCAGGGAGACAAGTTCTCAGAAATAAGCTATCTGTGCATCATGCAAAGGAGCAGTGTCTGAGTTGGCTGAATAGGGATAGATTTAGTGCTGTAGGGTCTATTTTGCAAGTGTGTGCATGCTTTAGCCTTTCAAGTTGCAACTTGCATTTTGGCTTGGTGAGGGATTTGTCAATACCTTACAAGTCTTATATGTCCTTTTTTTTAATGTGCCCAGGATGAATGTTCATTGCCTTGTTTGGCTGGACTCTTGCCTTTAACCATCCCAACCCACCTCTTCTCCTCACTGCCTTTTCACAGTTCCTATCACATTCCCTTCTCCTGCTGTGTGCTCCTGGCATGGTGAGAATGGATCTTTTTCTTATACACCTGCATTCATGGACTGGCAAGGATAGGCATTCCTTATTCCAAGATGAAATTAAAGTAGTTTGATAGCCATTTCTTCTTCCCCTTTGGAAAGTCACTGAATTACTCTTCAATGGAGTTTATAAAAGAAAATATTTCCAGACATTTAGGTTAACCTTGCTGCTAGGCTGATGTAAGTGGGTAGAAACATTTCTGTGTTCTCAGAATTGGTCCCAGAATTTGCAAGAGGCCAGGTTTGTTTCAGAAGTAATTCATAGTGTTGATGCTGATTTCTATAACACTATGAAATTTAGTGACTGGGTACTTTAAATACCATCTCTTGGGCATGCTAGTCACTATTGTGGCAGATAGAATCTGTTTGGAATTACTTTTAATGGTTGTTTGAATTTAAAAAGCTGGTAAGGATTGATTCAAATTGAAGGTCATGAACTTCTTTACCCATTTCCCCTCATTGGCTCAACAAGGGTCCTATTTCATGATCTTTTGGCCATGATGCAACTCATCTGTTTAGTTAAAAAGGTGCTGATACGAGTAATTAAGCTAAAATGGCATTGGGGGAGAACCTGTTAATATTTAGTAACGTATCGTTGACTCTGTCCATCCATCTGCCAGTCTCTCCCCTATAAGTTTTCAACTTGCTGGTTAGTTTCAGCAAAATTTGGCACAGGAGTAGAGGCATTTATTACCGTTATGATAGCAAATGCTTTTGGAGAACTGGCAGCTGGTGGAGGGGAGGGGTTTCCTTCTGAAAGAAAGGCCAACTTAGGCAGTGCATACATACAGATGGGATGGTTTACTGTTGGATTATTGTGTCCCAATGATTTAGACAAAATGTAGGACATGCTTGAAGAAACTGGGAATCATTAGTGCCATTGCTCATGGAGCAACTTGGTATTTTTTTTGTCTTGCAAAGATTTTGCCTCTGATGAGGACCTGGACCACTTATGCACCACTTAAGTCCTTTTACAAGGTTGGATTTCCTTTGGTAATATCTCAAGGAAATAATATGGCTATGGAGTCTAATACTGTTGATATTCCTTTAGGATGTCCTGCCTTGGGAGTAACTGTGAAGCCTGAGGGTAAATCACTTCAGAAAAAAAGGTCTTTGTGAGAGGTAATCTAAACATTTTTTTGGCATGATGTGCTCAGGCTCTATCATGAACTCTCCTGCAGGATTACAGCAGATCCTGACCCTGTTGACCTAGTATGAACCCTTTTCTGTAAGCTGTGCACAGCAGAGGAAGAGGAGGATAGATACTGCAAATGGCTTAGAGGCTTAGATGCAGTAGGCTCTGAGTATCAGCACCAGTTGAAAGGATCAAAGAGGGTCTGTGACTCTCTAGCCATGCTAATTAATGGAAGAAGTGGTATTTGGTCTTCATTATGGACTTTAAGAAAGAAAAAAAAGAGAAGTCAAGTGTTTTGTCCTGTGGTAAAGCACTGAACAAGGCTGGTGAAAGTAACAGAGCAGTCTCCATTAGGCTTTCAGCAGTGTTTCAAGAGGATGGAGCCACTTAGAAAGTCACGCTTAGGCAGCACTTTCTTAAAAGTTAAATGCCTGATACATGCTGACACTGCCTGATCTGAATTCATAATATGCTTCTAGACAGAGCAGGTCCTTGCAAAGGTCTTTGGTGCTCATGGAATGGAAGAACCCTTTAGTAAAGAACTCCCTAGGTTTCTCTTGTATCTTCTGCTTTGGATGTGGGCTCAAGCCCAGTGGAGCTAATTCTGTCTCTAACCAGATCAGGCAGCACTCCGTGCTTCTCATTTAAGTATCTGTGGGTTGCTACAGAGGTTAATAGGAGGTCAATGGCCAGGACTCACATTGGCAACAACTTGGGGACCAGAGCACTGATGGGCAGAGGAAGCAATAAGAGTATTTTAGGGACATTCCTGCATTAGATGTTTAATTAGCTCTCAGAAAGGAGAATGTAAAGCTCTTTTCTGAATCCTAAACATTATCCTTGCTAATCTCTGACCCTTGTTTTAACTCATTCGGACACTGCTTAAATTTGAAAGAAAATCACTGTTTACAGGAGGCTTTAGCTTAGACATAGGGACATGCTCCGACAGTGAGTTCACATATTTATTGCCCACTTCTCTTTGCATCTGTTTATGTATGTGTATCTACACCTACCTATATTAAATGTACAAATATATGTTTCAGAGATAAAAAGACTAAAACAGTAATTCCAGTTCTTATTTGTGTTGTCACACTTTTATACTAGCTTTTTGTGTGAGTTTGGAAATTGTGTAAATATATGTTTATTTATACTTAAGCATGATCAGGTTTTAATCAAACAAACAAAAAATAATGGAAAACATGCTTTCTGTGGAAATACCTGGTTTTACTTGAAAACAGATTATGGTTTTGATTCACTTTTTGAGTTTTCAAAAAACCCGTACATTTTGCTAAGGGAAATTGTGAGGTGTTTTGAGAGGGAATCAAATCGTTGGCTTTAATTTACAAATATGGTTTTGCTGTAAATTTCCAGTGAATGTGACTTCATACATGCAAGTGTCTGTCATGATTCTAGATTTGTGCAAGTAGGGCTTGATGTACTTATGCATTGGTGCAAATATGTTTGGTTTAAACCACGACGGTGGTATAGACAAAAATTGCTAATGGTATGATTTTTATCGTGGCTTCACTATAGAACACGATAGCATGTATGATCATCGGGTATTCAAACAACGAAATGTGTAAAGCTATTTTTCCATAATTGGTCCCAGGGCAAGGGGTTGATCTCATGTATAAAAGCCTCCAGATATGCTCTTGGTATGGTTTCTAATTAGGGAACCAGGAAAGAACTGAACTTTGGAAACTGTGATGAGTCCGTTCCTTTAAAAAAAAAGGAAATAATCACTTTGACCTTGAACTCCAAAAGACCCTGAAATCAACTGATTTTACTCTTTAAGCTCCTTAACAAGCATGGGGATTAGAGACGAGCTGTGTAGAATGGTTCATATTAGATATAAACGATAATGGACAATAGAAATTCATCTATGAGCTCAGCACAGGCATCCTGTGCAAATTCCATTTCCCAAAGATATGGTGATACCATGTTACAGTGTTATATACACCACTGATAACAGTATGACTCCATCAGTTGGGAAGAGACAGAAGAAAACTCAATAGCAGCAGTGAGATGCAACTTTCAGAGATGTCCAAGCCTGTCCTAATCCAAGTCCATTTGAAAAAACACAACCAGGTATATAAGAGGTCAAATATAATCACCTTTATGCCCCATGTAATGAATAAATCATCTGTTTAGCTGTTTCAAATGTGATGAAATTGTCCTCCCGAGAAAGAAATAAAACTTGTGAGAGGAATAAACCTACTATAGACTGAAGCTGCATGTTTCAGTGGCCTTCCATCTGTCCGCAGCTAAACAAGGAAGTATGCTGCTGTCACTTCAGAAAAAAACTTCTTTCCTGGTTTCATTTTGGCAGGCTTCAAACC
>NW_008659082.1:13086-16735 GCF_000695815.1 Acanthisitta chloris
GAATGGCTAAAAACCCCATGTCACCGTGAAAAGGGGATCTCATCTTGAAATGGGAAAGTGCATCACACCTAGAGGAGAAAAGGAGAGAAGTGAGAAAAACACCTGGATGAGGAGAGGAGCTGATATAACTGAAATAATTGGTGGTTTTGGTTTTGGTAAATGTAACCCACTCAGCAGTCATCATCCCCCTGAGAATATGCTAAATTATTATGCAGATCTTTAAAATAATTTCCCATATGAAAATCACACCCGATGAAAAAATCACCATGTCTTTTAAAAGGTACCTCTTAATCTTCTTGTTGATACAGAAGGGTGAATGATGTGGTTAGACAGGCTACTGCCTGCCCTGCAAACTAGTGAGAAATTATGTTGCACAATCCTTTCCCTCCTCCATTTCTCAAAACTTGTTGTTTTATTTCACTTTCCCCCATTTCAGTCTGTGTGGCCTGGCAGACCTACTGGAACCAAGCCTGGAATAATATTGTCTCCGTGAGCTGATAGGTGTGAGGGCACCTGCAGGCAGATAAAATGCATTTGTGTATGTATCAGAATTTGCTATGTAAAACTCCAAATTGTCATGATTTCAGGACAATCTAAAATTTCCTCTAAATGAGTTGGAAAGTGGGGAAGCAAAATTAAAAAGAAAATCAACTCCATGCTTTTTCATTAGTTCTGGCAGCTTCCCCTAGAAACACACCCATACTCAGCAGTATCATTCTTTATTTAGCTCTGAACAGACTGAAGGACCTTAGTGAATTCTTTCCCCCTCCTCCTTTTCAGATAATAGCAATGATGCTGCCACATATTTTGCAAAGTGCTCTTTTCTGGAGCTGAGATTGAGTTACATCCAATGTGATAGACCCCACTGGCAGCCGCGTGTTCTTAGCGGAGACATTCCATTACCATGCCAAGTTATTTTTAATTCTATCTGGATTTTTTTATTTATTTTTTTTAAAACCAGTGCATAAAAGAAAGCTATCGAGTTGCTCAATCAATGTTAGTTTATTATTGCCTACCCAAGTGTTTAATAAACCTATCCCAACCCTGAACGTAGCTTTAAATACTTCATTGACTGCAACAAAGCAGATTTTTCCTATCAGACCAAAGTGGCTCTATAAACTATAATTAAGCACTAATTATGAGCTCTACTGGTCAGATAACAGAAGGCAAGGTCCATTGTGCGACTGGCAGAACCAGCAATTAAAGGAGATTATTGTTGTCAGAAATGGAATAAAACAAACAAAGGAAAAATTTGGGAGGAGGGGAAGATTTGCCATTGACCTGAGTAAACTTTATGGTTTTTGTGGTTTTTGGAGATTATGACATCATGAACATGAAGAACCCAAGATATGATGACACAGAACAAATGCATTAAGTTTTTCTGGAAAATCCACATAGTTTATTGGATAACAGGTTGTAGAGTCAGGTTCTGTTTGGCTCCACTCTCTTACATTGAGAACCAATCCCTTACAGTCCAAACCAGAAGTTGTATGTTTAGAACAAAAATATTTTCAAGGGAAATATTGTCTCAGTACTTTTTTTTACTTGTTCTTATAAAGCATTCAAAGTCAGAGAGGGCCACATTGCTCATGGGCTTAAGAACTAGAAAATGGAATTGAAATAGAATGAAGACTAGATTGAGTCCCCAGGAAGGGGGGGAAAGACCCTCTACAACAGGTGAAAAGGAAGTGCGGTTTTATAAATTTGTTCCAATTTAACATGACTGGCTTCTTTTTGCTTACACCATTTTTACACTGGCTTAACTTGATTGGCTCCAGTGGAGTTTTCAATTATGCCAGATCCCACTGAAGTGTTATTAGCAGCCTGCTTGGAATTTCCCTTGAAAGTCTGAAACTGTTTCTGACTTAACAATATACTCTTCCCCCTATCCCCCTCTGAAATAAAATGTTCACTCTGCAGAAAACCTTGATGTCCTGTTGAAACAGAATGCTCAAACACCAAAATGATTTGACTTTTCACATACAAATTTTAAATTTCCATGGAAAGAAAGTTTCCAGCTACCTCCAGTGATTGGTATGCTAGTCACAGTTCATATATTCCTAGACCTGATACAGACATTCAAGGGAGCCAGAAGTCCCTTACACATACACAAGCACATTACAGCTTCCTGGAACACTGTTTGGGCTTTCAGGTGATGGCTGGGAATGTGGCCAATATCAGAAGGTAAAGGGCAAAAGAAAGCCATGGAAATGGAAATTACAGTATTTTTTAGCAGCAGGCAGGTGCCTCTGCCCCCAGCTCATGGTTATGCCTAAAACTCACAGCACTGCTCTTTCCTCTCAGATATATTTTTTTGTAGGCAATTTGCATCTTTTGAAAAAAAAAGGATTAATAAATTTCAAATGTTCCTGGTGCTTCTGTGCCAACTGGCACCGGAGGGGGCCTGTAACCTTGCCCAACTGCACTATATATAATTATTAATTAGAAAGCAACCTGGGAAGCAATGATCCTCTCCCCCAGCACAAACCAGAGGAACTCTACTGAATTCACTGTAGGGAAGAAAATTGGTTTTCCTAGGTCACACTTGGGAGCGAACTTTATTTTACTTTGACTAGTGGTTTGCTATCCAGAGTGGAATTATGGGAATTAATTGGAATAACTTGGGTGCTCATTTTATAAATCAGCTGGCAGAACTCCTGCCGTAATTAATGGGTCCGACTGGCAGTTTTCCACAAACACACACCCATTTCCCAGTGATTTCCACTGTGAATACATGTATTTTGGAGGAGCTCAGCTTGCAAAGGGACATATTTAAGAGTTTATAACTGTCCCAATGACAGCAAGTTCTAATTTAAAACTCCTGTGTAATACTTGTTAGGAAGTTTTAATATCAAAAGGGCAGCCAAGGTCTTCCATGAGAAATTTCTAGACAGTGAAAGAAACTAATCCTTTTTAGTGATGTTTGGCTTCTCCTCTGCAGTAGCTGATCTCTGATTTCATATTTTATATCCATGGTTTGTTAATGAAATTTTCTCCTTTAAAGAGTAACCAGGCGGATAGGAAAAAAATAGCTGATACATTGCAGTAAACGTTTGAAGTGAAATTCAAGTAGCAGCCTGAGGCTCACAGTATGTAAAACCAACTACCAAAGTTTTAGTGGGGGGGTTAATCTATTTTTCCTTCTCAGGGGACCTCTGCTATATTAAATTCTTTAGTTGAAGAGAAGCAGCCAGGTTGGCATTAGAACTGACTTAGCAATTTGCATCATTTGAAAAGGGATTAGCAAATTTAACATGTTCCTGGTGTCCCTATGCCAGTTGGCACTGACAGAGGTCTGTGAGCTCACCCATCTCGACCACTGCCTGCCATGGGGCTACCCTAAAGGTGTTGTGAGTCCTACTTCAAAGATGACAGGAAATTAGGCAACAGAAACATTTTAATGTCCAGCCATGGTGGCATCACTGCTGTTTATGGTGCACACAGGGAAGATAGCTTTGCTCCAAGCACATTCCTGGATATGTTGTTCAGGTTTTTGTTACCTGGCACTCAGGTTCATGAAGTTTTAACAGTACTTTGAAATGCCCTGATATGCATAAGGCAGCATCCCTGGCCTCACAGCAGTTCCAGAGTGGAAGTGTGAGCTGGATTTTGCTAGAGACTCAGAGACACACAGGTGGGTTTTCCTGCT